>NW_008690655.1:0-28097 GCF_000695815.1 Acanthisitta chloris | reverse complement strand
GGGTGGGGGGGGGGGGAGTTGGTGTTATTGTTATTGTTGTTGTTTTTAAATAACTTTTGTTATTCATGTATTGAAAACCTGAAGGGAAAAGAAGGGGGGAGAAAAAAAAAAGCCATCTGCTGCCACGTTCAGTCAGGCAATTACTCGTGGTGTATCCCAGCACAGGACACGACCCATCCCGTATTGATCCTCTTCTGATCCCTCACAGATCCCAACCCGATCCCTCACAACCCCAGGAGCAGCACCAGCAGCATGCCAGGACCAGGCATGGCTGCAAAAAGCAATGGATGTGCCACTCTCCCACCCTTCCAGCTCTGGCAAACAGAGCCAGAAGCATCCTGATTTTCAGCAGTGGGCACAGCAATCCTTTTGTGTTGCTTAGTTAAGGACAAATTGGATGTCTCTGCCTTTACCCCTCGTCTCCACATCAATCCATTAAGGTTTAGGTTCTGCTCATTTCAGCCAGCAAAGAAAACCCAATAGGCCTCGTATCTATGGCTCCATTTGGCTATGGATGCTCAGAGTGGCAACATACAGACCTGGATGGTACAACATATATCCAGAGACCAAGGACCTCCTCCCATTCAAGTCAATCCCCAAACTCCCACCGAGTTCAAAGGAAGCAAGCCTGAGCCCCCAGGCTGTTGCTGAATGTGCCAACAGCATGAATTATCTGAGCAGGATAATTATTTTTCTTAGCCAAGAGGCAAGGTATCCTGTCTCACAGATACAAGCTTCAAATTTTACCCTGCTGTTTCAGTTAGGTGGAGAACAAAGAAAGGCACAACAGCTTCTTATCATGGAGCTTTATGTTCAGATGGAAATATATCAGGGATAAGGCTTTAACTCTGACATTAGCTGTCCAGACATTTTCATAACACCAATAACATTTGGAATTTCATCTATGAAATTACTCATATCTTAAGCATTGCAGATTTATGGCTTATATATCAAGAGACTTTTTGACTCCATCTGACAGAAGAAAGCAACAGATGGAGAGGAGAGCTGGGCAATAAAAAAAAGTCAGAAACATCCACTTTCCTCAAAACAATTCCTTAAAAATTGACCTTCATATCTGCCTCCAGGTGAAATGGAGGTGCTGTTACATGGACTTTATTTATAAAGTACTTCTAGATGGGAGTGGAATGAGTAAGAGTTTAGGGTTTAAATACTGCTACTCGAATCTTGTTTAACTTCATAACCAGGCTGTTCATTTGACAGTGCAGATCGGTGTGCCCTAACTTTCCACGTGCTAGTACACACACACAGCCATTTATTATGTTTCTCCTCTGCACTCAGAGTTAGGCAAAATACCCTGAAGACCTATAATAAACTCATGATTTCTTGAAGGAACAATTTAGGTTATTTTTAAATGTAGATCTTAAAAGTTGTAGGATTACTGGATGGGAATATATCAATCAAGTGATTCAAAATGTCCATTCTCCTTAAGTGAGTGATGGATCTTCTTTCTTCTTGCCTGTCTTCTCCTCTTTTCTGTGTCAGTCATACATCCTGGCTGCTATTCACACTTCATTCACAATCCTCTGTACCTATAATCTCTGTTATTTGGCTGTCGACTCCTCATGCCTCATTAGGCATGTTTGACACCTGCACCTAATACCTTTTCACTGGCAATGCAGGACAGCTTTTGACAAGAACAGATATTTTTCCACAATAGCTCTAAAGAAGGTCTTCCCAGTGTGTATCTTGTGTATTTTATGGGGTTAATGTGATTTCCCCCCCACCCTTATTCAATAAACTTACATCTTATTCCACTCTCCTTGTTAGCCACAACTGGATTTTCTTTGTCTCGGCCAAAAGCTGAGTGTGCCTGTGTCTGTGAGAGGGGAAAGCAGTGAGAGCAAAGCAGGAATTTGGGCCAATGGGGCCTGCACTAAGTGCCTAAATCAACACCAACACGTGCACGTCTATGTGTCTATTTTAAACCAGTATAAACCTAATTAACATGATAGCTTTTCTATATATAGGGATGGATGACATTCTGCCTACAAGAAAACCCTCCTATTAATTTGACTTGAACTACTTAAAATAGAGCACTAAATTATGAGAATTCCTGGGCTAATAAATTACTGTACCACTCAAGAGCAAGAAACTAATTCTTTTGGGACTGTAACTTGATTTGTTAAAGTGCAATAAGTAGTTGCTCAGTGTCATAAATGAGTTAAAAACATTTGAAAAGCTACAGGGTCAGCAGAAGTCAAACGTGATCCTGCAGACCACTCACTGAGTGTGGTTAGTGCAGAGTAACCCACTGGGGAGTACCAACCCAAACTGAAGGGTGTACCAAGGTGTGCTCAGCTGGTTTGTGCTATGGCTGGGGGAGATGGAGCAGGACACATCTACACCAGCCTGGCCAGAGAAATTCCTGCAGGGAACTACATACCAAACAAGTTTGAAGGCCTCAGCATGAAGCCATTATTTCTGATGATGCAAATGATGACTAAAATATGAGGCTAAAGGGACATTAAACTGGTTTTTTTTCATTCTTACTAGAATAAAAACTGTGAAGGGAAGTTTGATTTGGGCTTGGCTCCTTTCACTTGCAATTGAGCAAAACTGGAACTGATTTTTCACCAACATTCAGCCTCTCTGTCAAAATCCACTTCTGGTGCACTGCAAACTGAGGAAAACAGCCCAGTGCTACAGGGAGATGGATTCCTTCCTCCTGTGTCCTGAGTGTATATGGATTTGCTGGTACCTTCCCCGACTGGGTTGGGGTGCTGCACCTGAGGGAACAAGGTCATGTTTTCAGAAGTAGCAATTTCAGTAGATGCCAAACAAGATTTTCCTGCAGCTGTTTTGCAGTTCTCTTTGGCTCTTCAGGGCAGCTGAAAGGAGTCAGGAGAAAAGCAGGAGGACCTTCGGCACACCACGAACTCAGACCAGGGATGCACGTTGCCTTTTCTATTTTCCTTTAAATTACAGCTCTTTTGTTGTTGTTTAATTTCTCTTTCCAGTTCAGTGCTGAGGCAAATGTGAGGAAAGGTTGCAATAGCAACTTTAGAATAATAATAATAATAAAAAATAATAAGCCACAGGAATCAAACATAATGATTCCAGCCCAGTCCCTCTGCACACCGTGTGCCTGGGCCTTTAGAAGACCTCCCCTGCTATGTTCTTGTACAAAGGAAACTATCTGCTTCCCACATCTGGCATTATATTTGGCTGTCCTCACATTAAAATTAAATTCTGATAAAAATGGGCATAAAGGCACAAGGGTTAGTAGGAAGCAGCTCGCAGCAGTATTGATGAGAACAGCTTGCAGCTGGAAGCCTGAGATAACACAGTTTGTCAGAACGCTGTCACACAGCTGCCTGCATAATGAGGGAAGGAAAAAAAAATGCTCTTTCATTTGTTATCAGTCGAAATCTCTAAAAGAGATGCATCATTTAGAAGTAGCCTGACTAATGGTCAAGTTCTACAGGGATGCAGATGGGATGTGGAAAATATTCCCCACCAGCAAAGCCCTAGGCTCCATCATCCTTAGCAACTCGCACGCTGCTGCCAATGCGAGTGGACAGGCCAGCAAGTACCTTTTGCTGTGTAAAATGGGATCTCAGATGCTGAGCTGAGGTTTTAAAAGGTGCCAGTGGTCAAATCCAGTTGTTAAAAGTGATTTTGTTAGGACTGTCACCCTCATGCCTCTCTTTAAAAAGCTACACACTTAGGGCATAGAGTCTCTCTTCATTTAGGATTAACTCAGACCAGCACAACTGCAGTAAAATCACTCCTAATTTACACTGCTGGCAGGGAAGCCTCACACCCATAAATCTCTGGGAATACATAAGGCACATTCTTGCAGTGTATAAATCTATTCAATTAAAAATATTTTAAAGCACTATTTTTCAATTCTTTTCCAAGAGGGGTTACCAGTTCAGAATTCCCAGCCACCTTTCCAGGAGGATCAGTATGGAAAATGAGGATGATGCACCACAAGAGCTGCTGGAGGTAGGACCAAGGGTCCACCTAGCCCCATGTCCTGTTGGTTACCCCACCCAAAGGCACCCACCATGGACCTGTTCATCAAGAGAGTTTCTTATTGTCCTCACTGTCTGCCAACACGCAGTCTGTGACATTCACAAAAAAATGTCTTTAATCAGACTCCACCAAGAATAGTTTCTTTGGGTAGACAACATCAAGGCAGGAAATCAAACAGCAAAACCTCTCCCCAGTTGATTGCTGTTGGAAGTCAGATGTCGGGATACAAAATTTGAACCAATCCAAATGTTTCTCTGGGATAGTTCAGGCTCTTTGTTCAGTGTCACAAGAATCACCACCCAGAGCTCAGAGCATCAGCAGCAGGTGGGAATGCAAAGGAGAGCAGAGACTCTTGACTTCCAGCAACTGGAATTTGTTAGATTGGTTTTGACAGGTAAAACTGGGTACCTGAGACGCGAAGGAGAGACGACATGGCACCAAAGATGCCAACTATTGATTGTGACCTTTCACAGAGGAACACCTTCGTTGTGTGACCACTTGTGTGTGCAGTTAAAAGGCCAAGCAACGCTGAAGGTATTTTCACTCCCCTTGCCAAATGTTAATCTGCGCCGAGTGATTCTCAGGGACTTGACAAGGATCACAGCCTTCCACAGAAATCTCCTTCAGACCTCCACTGAGTTGTGAAAAACAGTTTTGATGATTTAAAGGGAGTCATATGTATTATTTCTTCTGTCTCTCTCCATTTCTAAAGGCATCAGAGATGGTTAGGTGATTTTGATGTGTCTCTCCCTTCTCTTTACATTCCTCATGTGTTGCTCATTTTCTCCATTCCATTTGGGTTACAAGCCATCCTCTGTCATGTCCTGTTTCATGATCCTTTACCCTTGCTCTCAGGATTGCTGTTGCACTTCAAAGAGGGTTTGTGTCTCACAGAGGAGGGAAACAAGGGCAGCTCCAAACAACACTGCACTGACTACAAAGCCTTGCCCTACTCACATGTGTTCCATCGGCTTCTGCAAAGGCTGGGATAACAACAGCTCTGATTTTGAAAGGCTTTTCTCCTTACTATTTTTCTAGACTTCCTGAAAGATGGATATAGATTTGAGTTAATTTTATTTGTTTAAAGTTTTGGGGCTTGAAGCAATCCATTTATAAAAAGGGATATTAAGAGAAAAAAATAGGAAAATGGCACATTAAAACAGGAAAATGGCATAGCTGAAACTGACTGTGGTTAAAGAATGACAATTGTAAAGCCAAAGAAACAACAGCGTCATATGAAAGGGATACAATGAAATGAAATTAATACAAATTCTAAATCATTGAAATGGCCACACAAAGATCCCCTCCCTTCAGTCAAATCTTGCAAACACATGTAAGCCTCAAGTTCATGCCATGCATCAGACTGTTGGCCTCTCCTTTACCATGAATGATGTCCTGCCCTTACAGTACCTTCTACTGTTACACTTTGCAATAGAGCTATGCTGGCTATAAGAACAGTTTGGGAGTGTTCCATGGAAAGAAGAAAATACCATGTGAATCCATGCTCAGGTTGCCCCCTCAAAAACCTCTTCCACCATCTGTTGCACTCTCTTCAGCCTGCACCCAACTCATGCCTACTGGCCTTCGAAGTCCATACCCAGTGGGGACCTCTGACTCTGTGCTTGCCTTTACCTCCAGACCTGATGGAGGAATTGTGGTGTAGAAATCGGGAAATGGGAAATGGGACTTCACTTCTGCTGCTGCTGAGCTTCACTTCTCCCACATGCACCTCCGAAGGAAGTGCAAGGAGGGACACCTGGGAGGTCTGTGCAGACAGTGTTTATTCCAGCCTGGAGTTGGGTGCTCAGGACACTGCTGCTGGAGGCTCACTGCTGAGTCAGAGGGTATCACCTGCCCAGCACAGACATGTCCTGCTCCACCTCCCAAAGCAAGGACAACATGACAGCTGGAGCTTCCAGGACGGTATGAGCTACTGTCCTGGGCATTCTTCACTCACACGGAATTTCTCTCCCTTCACTCTGAGGTGTGCTTCTCTCCTTGGCAAGCACAGCACTTGTTAACATCACCAGGCGAGCTGAACAGTGTGTAGGTGTGATTTAATGCTCCAGTGAGCTCCAGCTCTCACTCAGCCCTCATTTGGGAACACAGACTCCCATTTTCTCTTTTTGACGCTGATGCATGTTGCTTTGGGGACCAAATGTGTGAAAATGGGAAAAGAAAGGCACACAATTATGAAGGTTTGATTTTTTAAAAGATGATACCTGAGAGTTGAATCCACCTGCTGCATCAATAACATAATCTGCCTGTAAAGCACCTGCTGAGCACTGCAGTCTGGTGGCCCCCAGCAGCTCCAGGCAGCCTTTGGGTGAACACAGGGGGCTGGGATGACAAGGTCATGGGCAGGAGTGGTGCTGAGCATCAGTTGCTCTTTCCAGCTCCCTGACAGGGGTTGGAGAGAGGTGGGGGATGTCTGTCCTGCCATGTCTGCAGGGAGAGGACTAGAGGGAATGGCCTTGAGCTGAGCCAGGGCAGAGTCAGAGGAGATGTTAGGAGAAATGTTTTCCCTGTTAGGGTGTTCAGGCACTGGAATATTGCCCAGGGAGGTGGTGCAGTCACCATCCCTGGGGGTGTTGAAGAGACATCTGAATCTGGCACTGGAGGATATGATTTAGGGTTTAGGGGTTCTGGCAGTGACAGGTTAATGGTTGGACTTGATGATCTTAGAGGTCTCCTCCAATCTTGATGATTCAATGATCCTATGATCAGGGAGAGGCTATCCTTCCTTACAATTCCCTCAGGGTTATGGATTAGGAATAGGGAAACCAGATAAATCCTATCTTTCTTTTTTTTCCCCTTAGGCTGCCATTGTACCTACTACTGAATTTTGTCAAACGAAATGCAAAGATTCTGGTGAATCCTTGTGTTTTGAACAGTAACCTGTCCTCTATGCACCTGATTTTCAGTAGTGAGCACATAGGTGTTAGCATCCAAAGCTTGTTTGCACAACCTGTGTGACACCAAACCTCCAAATCTCTGCCCTTCCTGCCTCACAGCAAAATGAATCAGCTCCTCAAAACGTGCCCACCTACAACTGGAGGCAGACAGAGCCTCTGCCACACCACAGCTGGCTCCTGTGGCAGCAGGAACTTCACACAGCTCGAAGTTACCTTGGCAGCCATGATTTACAACAGTATTTCAGTGAATCTAATCAGAAGTGTGAATACTCCCCTCCTATCTGGCACACATCGTTGGCGTTCTAATTATTCACACATTTTGGCAAGCATTATGGTGTTCCCCTACCAAGCTCCTAATCCCTGCAGATCAGTTAAAATAAATGAAAGAGAGAATCAAAAGGCACTTAAAAATTCAACGGTTCTCTAAATGGGTTTGAACAGGCTCCAGATTATCAGTGGTTGCAGTTGACTAGCACTTAAAATTAGGCCCTCCCCTCCAACACACCTCACATTTCCACTTCTCATTTAAAGGAACTGTCTGCCAGTCCCATTCCTGGGTGTACCAAAGTGTCTAAATGAGTAAAAAAGGAAAATATATGCACATCACCTACATTCAGTATATACTGCAAAACGTTGGGGTTTGTAATCTGAATTTGAAGCTATTAACTGCAACGAGAACAGATCCCAATGTGGAAAACAACCACAGAATATACTAATTTGGGAGAGTGTGGTAAACCCCAAGTTTTCATTTTGTTATTTCTGTATGGAAGAAATGCTCCAACACCAGGGAATGAGCTGCTGTCTTACCAAAGCAATGTAAAGTTGAGATAAGTCCCATTTGCCATCATTAAAAATGTACATTTCTTCCCTTAGTGCATACAAAATATCTGCAGAAGAGCCTTCCTCTGTGTGTTACCCTGTCAGGCAGTTCACCATCTCTGTGTAGACATTTTACTAGTTCTCTTCAAAGTCACTTGAACGTTGCTCCCAGTCCTTCCCCCTGACCAAGCTCTCCCCCAGTGCACCCCCAGGAAATCCACTTCAGCTGCAGGTGCCCCAGCCCTTGTTTCTCTCCAGCCCCTTGAGCCAGCACTACCCTTCACCCTCACCCTCCTTCCTGCATACAATTTTCTGCTCCAGCTGCTCTCCATGACCCAGTAAGCAGAGCTGGGAATAAACTCTAACCTCTCCACTTCAGGTAGTTTAGCATTTAGGTCTCAGAGCCAGTTTTGTGCTGGACCCACCGTCACTCACACACACATCCACATCCACACTGTCATACTTTTATATTCACCGAGTTATTTTTCAGCCAGCTATTGATGAGAGAAAAGACTGCTTTATACTGCACAGTTCTTTTCCTTCTCCCTTACTTGCTCCCAGGTGCCTTGTATAACTGTGATGCTTTTGTTACCACGCCAGCATCACACCAATACAAACAGCACCCACACTCAGCTGCTTATTAAGGACTCCAACCATTTACATACCTCTGTGTTCAGAGGAAACACCAAAGGAGTCAAAATGTTGCTGTTTCACACACAGGAAATAACACAGGACAGGTCAGTGCCTCGAAATGACTCTTTTTTTAGGTGTCACCGTGGAAATGGGCCAAGAAAAATCTCCACATTACTAACACTAAGGGTCTTGGAGGGATTCCTAGCAGAACGGGCCAAGAAAAATCTCCACATTACTAATACCAAGGGTCTTGGAGGGATTCCTAGTAGAATGCAGAACTAAAAGGAAAGGGGAAATGCTAATAAATACATATGTGAACAAGACCAGTAAAAAGGATGTTTTCATGCTTATGTGTAGTCTGCAACAATGAGAGGCTAATTTCTTATTTGGTGTAAATCAATAAGGTATCATTAAGCTCCTCAGGATTGTGCAGGTTTACCCAGAATGAAGATCCGTACGGTGGTTTCCACTTGCTGGGAGAGAGAGGTGGAAATAGCTGGTCATGCTCCAGTAACAGCAGTTCTAGTTCACTGGTAGCTGCAGGCTTGTTCTAGAGGACAGGGAAGAAGGAAAGCAGAAAAAAGTGGAAAGATGAAGGGGTGGAGAGGGGGAAATGTGAGTGAAAGACTGACAGGAGTGTCTGAGGGCTTCTCCCGTATGCACCATCTCCTCGGAGCTCTCCTAAGACAGCCTGTGGGTCTGGCAGCTCTGGCTGAACATTTCCACTCCATGACAAAAAGTTACTTACAGAAATGTCATTTTCTTGAACGCTGAATCTTTTGAAATCAGACAGTAAAGGCATTCAAAATACTCCGTGTATTTATAAGTAATTTAATGATGAGGGCACATACTGCTGGCTACATCTGTCAGACTTCTGTGTAATGTTTTGGTTAATCAACTATTTTCTATTTTTATTGTGAACATTGTTTTTTAATACTCCTCAGAGGTCCACTGTGTTAGGCTCAGCAGAGCTGGAGCATTAAAGCAGAGGCTTTAGGCACTGAAGACTTTAGACATAAGGGCCTCAGTGATATGGGGTGTATGAACTCTCTAGCTCATACCCAAGGCTGTGGCATATCCTTGCAGCCTCTGGGCTGACTTTGACAAGAGGAAAAGGCAGGGAGTGACCTGGGCACAAACAGCAAGAAGTGGCAATGGTTACAGGGAAAGCCTACGGAGGGAGGAAGGAGCAAGTTCCCATTATTGCTACCGAAAGGCTCCAACTTTGTAGCCTTACTCAGATAGACTGCAAGCAGTAGGGGAGAAAATCCATTATTGCTACCGAAAGGCTCCAACTTCGTAGCCTTACTCAGATACACTGCAAGCAGAGAGCAGTAGGGGAGAAAATAGTTTCTTTTTCTCTGGTCTTCAAACCCAAATGACATTATTTTCCTCTTGCAGCATGCATGAGGTCAGCAAAACCCCTGAAGCTGGTGTACATTCCATCCTGTGTGCACCGAGTAATCCTAAAGCACATGATTGTGTGTCCCCAGGTCTGGTATGAATTACTGCAGAACAACATTCCTCATTTATGAGTGCAGTCAAAACATTAAGGAGATTTAAATTTGCTTTTTAACATGCCCTCAACTTTATAGACCCCTTCATAGACTTGTTTGGGAATGATTTTTTGATTGTTAGCAACAGAACAAAGTTATCTAGAATGTGTCTATATTAAGATTGAACCTCAATAGATTTTTAGACATGACAGATTAATGACTTGTATTTATGTGGCAGCTTGAAATGTTTCACAAATATTGATGAGTTAAAGCCTCCTGACAGACTTCCAAGCAGGACAATGTTAACATCCCCTATTTACAGATGGAACTGCAAACTCTGTCAAGGGATATTCAGAGATGAAACGATTTGCTTAGGGTCAGGGAGTCACCACCAGCACTCTGGAGTCACACGCTGCTCCCTCGCCAAAACACACTGGTGACATCAGGAGCAATCAGCCATGGGCACAAACACCCAGATATCCTGACTGCACTCCCTGAGAGAACCAGGGTATTTACAGGCTACAAGAACAGAAGTTCTGCTCGTGTTTTTCCCCACTACATCCTACTTAGTCTGCAAACAAGATTAAAAAACAAACAAGAACAACAAATAAATAAATAAACCCCTAACTTTGGACCACTGAATGGTTTCCTTTATATCCTCTGTGCTGGCATCAGTGGCAGCACATGATCTGCCCTTTGATAGGCTAAATGGATGTAAACTGGAAACATCTATTGCTCATAACAGATAACAGCTTGTACCTTTAGTGTCTTAAAGCTCAGCACCTTTATGTCATAAATGATTCCTTGTCTAGCAATAATAGTATGTTACATACTCTCAGGGAGAAAAAAAGAAGAGGATGGGGAAAAAAGCACAGTGCCATTTGACTGAAAATGCAAAAGTATTCACTGGATGCATTGCAATGTCCAGAGAGTCTGAGTGATTCTGGGATTTCCCTCAGTAGCTGACAAACAACCAGCAAAATCATACCACTGGGCTGGACACAGGGTGTTGCCAGCACATATGTGGTTCTTTATTGGATGATCCTTACCCATCTACTTTTACTTTGCATTGGCTTCAGTTACCTGTGCACACCCAGAGGTGCTCACACCACTCTTCCCTACTCTATGCCTCAGAGAGACAAAAGCTATTAAATCAGAGAGAAATTAACTCTAATCACTGCAAAAGGCGTGTAAGAACCTCATACAACACACCCAAGAATCAACTGGTGTGAATCCTGGCCTGGTATAAGCTGTAACCACAGGAGGAAACCAAACATCTGGGCCCCATGCAGTGTGAATCTATGTGCACATGTTATTCCAGGCAACCCTGGCAATTAGAGATCCTACATGAACCTCAAGGCAATGCACTTGCTATTGCATGGCAGAAATGGAATAGACTGAGCACAAAAAAGCCCCAGACAAAACGCAGGAGAAACTCTGGGATGTGAGTTTCCTTGATGTCTCCTACAAATTGCAGAACTCAAACCAGTGCTACCTCAACCTCCACAGGGCTGGGGCAGAACCAGGCTCCAGTGCTCTCCTCTGGTCTCTTCAGCGACAGTTACATGTGAATCTCTCTCTAACTTTGTGCTGCCAGGGCAAAGCTGCTGCACAGAGACACCAGAGAACTGCTCTTAGAAGCAAGGAGCCACAGAATGGCTTATGTTGGAAGGGACCATAAAGCTCAATCCATTCCACTCCCTGCCATGGGCAGGGACACCTTCCACTACCCCAGGTTGCTCCAAGACCAACCTGGCCTGGAACACTTTCAGAGATAGGAGAGAGTTTTGTGAAAGACCCTCAGCAGAGGAGTCCCTTCCTCAGTCACACTGGTGCTTTGTGTTCAACAAATGGGTTTGATCACAAACCTGGCTGCACTTTTGGGCAGAAGCTGCAGATTGCAAACACTGTTTGCCTTTCATTCTATGTGGGCTTTTCTTTTCTTCTTTTTTAACTTAGCAACGCCGTGGCGCACTCTCATTTTCCATTTTAATAGCTAAAGATATGCACGCAAAAAGCATCCTAATTACTGCTTTCCTGGCAGACGCAGCCATTTCCTTGGGTTTTTTATTGCCATTAGTTTTCCTCACCGATTTATCCTTAGCTACTCTCTTTGCATCTCCCTCGCCTCCCCTGAGCCCTTTCCTCCTCGCTTCTCAAGACTTGTCAGCACGCCTCCGATCCCCAGGAGAGATTGAAGGCCTTGTAAAACCCACTGCGCAAACAAGCATTCCTGTTCATTTATCACATTTAGCATGCGCACTTCCACACTCATCAAAACCAAGCCTGAGCTCGCTAAGTCATTTCCCTCTCCCAATTACAAATTAGTCCATTAGGCTGTCTGCAGTAGGCCCTCTGTTGCATCTTGGTAATGGCTTCTGAGATTTCCATCATAATCGTAATGGCTCCCTGTGCAGCCATGAGGGCAGATGGAGGCCGCTCGTGGGTAATGAGGTATCACACTACCAAAGGGCACAGCTCTGGGCTCATTATTTAGTCTTGGCTGTTTTGTGAAAACAACAACAAAGGTAAAATGCTGAAGGGAACACTTTAGCATATTAAATTAACACTTCTTGAAATTTCTCTCTGTAAACATGCCATATTTTTTCTTTATGAAGCATCCCATGTGTCTGAGCGTGCGACGTGAGGGAAGAGGGAGGAGGGAAAAGGGACAGAGATGGCATGTGCTGCCACGTCCTCCCTGTGTGCAGAGCCTCTCCGCGCGGGCGCCGAGCTGGGGGAATGCGAGGACAGCCCCGAGGAGCTCGGCTGATGGAGCTGGCCATGGGCTGACAGAGGGCTTGGCACACTGGGCCCTTCCCTATCATCCAGCCTTGTGCCTTGACGTGGGAGCTGCTGAGCTCCAACCACCTCAGATTATCTGAGCTGTCTCTGCAGGTAAAATCTCCAAGGGATGGATCTTCTGGGCAACACAGAATCAGAGAATCACAGAACTTAACAGCATCTCCAAGGGATGGATCTTCTGGGCAACACAGAATCAGAGAATCACAGAACTTAACAGCATCTCCAAGGGATGGATCTTCTGGGCAACATAGAATCATAGAATTTTAGAACATCTCCAAGGCATGAATCTTTTGGGAAGGTGAACTGTTGAACACTGTCTGGGATCAACTGCTAATGCCGGGACTTGGCACTCTGGCTGTCCCTTTCCCAACAGCAGCCAAGGCTGGATAACATCAAATATACCCAGAGCTGTGATCATCCCTGATGAAGATGGCACCCTGAGGAAAGCAGAGTGAAGCCCTGTGAGACAACCCTCTGCCCATCTCCAGAGCCCCTGCCCTGCTCTGCCGCCCTGCTCGCACCCCAGCGCCGAGGGACGTGGGGCCTGGCAGCCAGCTCCGTTCAAAGAGAGAAGGAACGTTTAAGACAAGCAGGTTAAAATCAATATCAATTAGCTACTCTTTGAACATTGCTGCTCTCTTTAGATTTTGTCTATTGGATGTGAACTGTTGCTAATTTGACTTTGTTCCCAGCGGCACAATAGTGTTCAAGATACCAAATCCTACTGCGGGGCAGAAGTTAGGGACAGTTAAGACGAAGGCTCTCCCTTGTCACTGGAGCTGGGCTTAATGTGTTTTCTTTGTCATTTTTTGCACCCATCTGGGATCAGAAGACTATAAACAGGCCAGTGATAGAGCATATGAGCGGAAGAGGGGATGAGGAATGAGAGCAAGAAAGGGATGTGAAGTTTCTGTCCCTTTCCCTTACACAACTTCAATGCCATTACAGGATTAAGTCTGCAGGAGAATGAAAATGTGACAAATGTCTTTATAGGTCTGGCACCTCATGGAATTTCCCTAAATGTCAGCCAAGCACATCCAGTGAAGAGGCAAATCAATCAGAGCAGAGAGGGACTTTTACACATCTCACATCTCTTGCAGGACGTAATCCCCATCTGCTACCAGAGACCTATAGGTGCAGCTCCCACCGGGAGAGGCAGGAGCAACCAAAGCATTTCAAGATACTCTCCTTGAGTCACTGAGCAGCACCTCAGTGCCCCTTTGTGAAGTCCTGGTGGCACCAGCCACGCTGTGTACACCAGAACACATTTCTAGATGTTAGATAGTGAGCAAATGCCGAAAAACATGTTTCACATCTGAAACACTGCTCAGATAGGAAATAAAGAAAGCAAGGCAGACCAGAGATCGTGTGAGATAAGAGAAGTGCAAATCCAAAGTTAGCAGGCTGATTGCTATCCAGCTCTGCTTTGGTGAGCAGTAAAACACAAATTTATGAGCTGGGTTTTGTTAAAGTCAGATATGGATTTCTGAAAATGAAAAGGATGGATGGGGGGATGGCAGTGAGACATTTAATCAATGTCATAAAAATGTAACATTCATTGGTCTCCTAAAATGAAATTAATAATCTGTGTAGAAGTATCATTAGGAGGTAAGTGACATTTTTAGGCTTTGATTTGTAACTTGTAACAAATCTTACTTCCACATATTTCAAACATTCTTAGTGATATCCATCTTTATTAAAACATACCAAAACCTTTTCACCTCAGCTAGAGTGGCCCATCAAGCATTTTTTCCCCAGCATAATATCTTTAAGTAAAAAGATACATTATCAGGCACAGAGCTGGCAGTAATGAAGGCAGGAAGAGACATGCTCCGTACCATATTCAAATTAAATCAGGGATTTCAATACTCCCTGATTATCAGGGAGTCTTGTCTTTCACTAATAAATTTCTCCTTCATCCCAGGCAGAGGCTTTCTGAGCTCTCTCTGAACTGATCAGGCATTTCATTGTGTGCAGAAGGGCAAAGATGAGGTGTGCACATGTGGGGAGGAGGAGTGTGGGGCGGGAGGATACAAAATTAGGCAAGTCTGCTGGATAAATGATTGGAGACACCACATGAAAAAGCAGCCGTACAG
Source organism: Acanthisitta chloris (assembly GCF_000695815.1). NCBI lineage: Eukaryota > Metazoa > Chordata > Aves > Passeriformes > Acanthisittidae > Acanthisitta > Acanthisitta chloris. The sequence goes on along the minus strand of NW_008690655.1, from coordinate 13,334 downwards.
GGACACAAATCTGATTCACATGCCCTGCTGAATTTAGAAGGATTTGGGGGAAGGAGCAGCTAATACACAGAGGCTTATTCTCCTTACATGGAATGTCAAGGCATTTTGCATCAAAGTATTTTCATCCATTTTAATGGAGCTACCTTTGATTTGCTCCAGCTAAGTGAGGTGAGAAACCAGAGTTCGAGGGCATGGATTAGTATGGACCATCTCTCAGACAGGAGAGGAGGGGACACCCTTCCTCTCCTCTCTCCCCTCCCACTGCCTTTTGAAATATAAGGCACAAAAGGACACCAGGATAGATTTATTTTTTCCTTAATTAGCAACAGAATCACAATTGACTCATGCAGCAGGGACAGTTTGCATCTTTTCTTCAAGGATCCCTGTCAAACATATTCTAATTAAGCTGTTTCTGTTTTCATTGTGGACTAAGAGGAGGATGACAGCAGGGAAAAGTTGGTGAGAGTTATCACTGCACACGTTCAGAAGTTACAGAGATAAAGGACAAGCCCCATGTTGTGGCTGTCCCTGCTGAGAGCCACGTGCCACAGCTTGGCACATCGTCCTTGCCTCAAAGAGAATAGAGGAGGAGCAGGAAAGGGAGATAAAGGAATTATCACAGTCCTATCTACACATGGAAACTGAGGCACGGAGAGATGTGATCCTTTGCCCAATATGACAAAGCTACTCTACATCAAAATCAAGTGGTGCACCTAATTCTCCAAAGTCCCAGGTAAGTGCCTTAATCAAAAACTGCTTCAGGGCCTAGAGAGAATTGTCCTGTATATTAATTATCCTTTACATTTGAAGAGCCACTAGGAAAGTGTTCTTGTTTTTACTCCTAGGCCAACTTCCAAAGGGTCCCACTTAATAAAACATTCAAAACTTCGCCAGGGATTTCTGGCCAATTTTGTTAGCACCTTTGATTCTAATTGTGTTATCTCATAATTGCTCTATCATGTGAGAAAAGGACACGTTTCTTTTATTAGCTGAATCTGTACAAATTTAGTATCCACGTCTGAGGGAATCTGATGACACTATTATGCTGTACTGATGTCCTGCTCTCACCAGCCCCATTTGGATTCAAACTAACAAGTTAACATATATGATCACAGGAATGATATAACCATGCTAACCAGGACCTATCTAACCATAACATCAAGATGATATTATTACACATGCCCAAGGGCTTTGGGCTCCAAAGTTTCAGCAAGAATGGCTCAGGCTGCAGATCTGCAGGTTTCACCCTGTGCAGGGCTGGGAGTTGGACTTCAGTGATCCCTGTGGGTCCCTTTCAGCTCAGGATACTCTAGGAGTCTATCATTTGGAATTATTTTACTCACAGGAGAAAACTAGACATAGCAGAATATATGTACTCTTCTGTAATAATAATTTTCACACCTTCCCTAGCTAAAAAGCCTTAGACTACTGCCAATAGGCTTCACAGCTTCTGTGTGGGCTCACCTGGCCACAGGAATGTCATGGATAACTGTGCAAAGGGACACACACCGATTCCAGAATGTCACAAGGGCACGCACGGCCCTGTCTCATCCCCTGCCTCTGAAGTTCCACCTATTGACAGGGACTGAAAACAATGACTTGGCAATTCCCACTGTATCCCCTTATTGTAATTTTTGCCTACCTTGCTTTTTGTTGAAATTATTTACTGAAAGAAAAACACAAAGGCCCCTCCCTGCACGAAGGTTAGGTCTTTGCTCGAGCCCACAGATTTTAACCTCATAAATATTCCCAGCTATAAGATCTTATTAAGAAGGTATGTCTCCCAAGAGCATAAAACCATCAAGCTGTAAATTTTATTTAATTTCCCATGAGATTTCCTAGCCTCATACATATAATTAGAGTGCAGTATAGAGCACTTTTTGTGTTTTGTCAATAAATCACTAGGGAACAATCAACGTTTAAGAGGACAAGCTTTAATGATTTTTCAGACCCCTAAGCAATCATGCCTGCTACAGTGGCAAGCTGGTCTTTAACTTTCTCTAACTAGGATTGTGGACTGTAATGTTAGAGAGGGTCCCAAACACTTAATCCTATTAGATTCCGCAGCCCAGACAATCATAGCTTATCCCCCAGGGACATATTGATTTTGATTTGGTTGACAGATAAGAGCAGCCAAGCTACTGTAGGCTATGCTTTATTAAGTGTTTACAAATTAAATATCTTAAGGTCTGTAACAAGCACAACTCTGCAGCACTGCCAGCTGCAGGTTTGCAATTACCTGTGCAGCTGGACAGAGGACAACTCTCCATCAATCACCCAGAGCACATCTCACAGCATCAGAAGCACTGTGTGGTCCTGAAGCCCCAGGCTGCTCCTCACCCAGGAGGCCACAAGGCACTCTGATCTCCATCTCAGCACAGCCTTGGAGGAGCTGGGATCTTCCTGCAGGGCTTTGGTTTGTGGCAAAATATCTCAGGAACGTCTCTGTCAGGAGGAACTCATCGGGCTGCGTTTTAGTGTTGCAGGAACGTCTCTGTCAGGAGGAACTCAACGGGCTGCGTTTCAGTGTTAGGCCATGACACGAATTCTGTCATGCTTTTAAAAAGCCACCACTCACCTCACTTATTTTGCCCTCTCTATGCTTTATCTTAACTCACAACCTGAGTATCATTTCCATACTGCTGCCACAGGCTGTATTTCTTCTGTCCCATTCAGCCCACCTGGGTACTCTGGGAAGATCCCCAACACAGTGGATGTGAAGAGATAAACCATTCCTGCACATCCACATTGTCTGGGACTTTTGGAAAGACAAACCCATTCTGTGTTACAAAAGAAAAAAAAGTAGATATTGTAGATGATTTAGAGAAAAAAATGCATACAATCAAATTCTTTCTTGCATGCAAACCATAAAATAACTTTTACACCTGGGAGAGCTGAATGAGTATATTCCTGATTCGGCATTATTTTACCCTTGACTTTGCACTGATGTCAATGACAGAAGGCGAAAAATAACTGCAGAGAAGTGGATGCAAAGAATTCATAAATTCACTGAAAGGAAATCTCTGAAAAAGAGAAATTGCCTTCCCCAAGCATACACTGCCTGGCAGTATACACAACTCCTTGGGTCAACAGCCAGGACGGCGTTTCTGTCCCCTGAATTACCCTTGTGATTTCAAGTGGAAACCAGCTTATAGGCACTGAATGCACATTAAACACTTGAGCTTTTCCTCGTATAATTTGATAATCACACCAACCACACTATCAGGCAAGAGTCTCCCAAGTACTTTAAATATGTTAATGAAGCAAGATTTTATCTATAGTCTTATACAGCTTGCACAAATCTATAAATAGGCTTATCTCAGGGTTATTGCTGTTATAAATTAATTATGGAAATGTCAACCAAATCAGGTACATGCCAAAGGAGTAATGGGGAGAGCAGTGATTTGCAACAGAAGATTCAGATACCAGGTGACCTGCATGAAGGGTTCACAGCCCCTGGCAGCAGTCCATGGGCTTTGGGGAAATTTAACCTTGAAGAATACACTTAAAATTGGCTTTCATATGAGTAATTGACAGTGGCTGGAGGAGTGGACAGAGTTAGGGAAGAGTTATTGCACTGTTTTCTGGTGGATCTCATTGCTTAAGCCACAATTGCTTCGTTTTAGGCACCGGGAGCTGCAGAGTAAAGGGTTTGGAGGTTTTTGGGGGAGGAAATGTGAGGGAATGGAGGTGAAGGGCCTTGGTGTAAATTATTTCCCCTTACCAAACTATGCCAAAGCCATATCTAGGAGTGAAATACAGTTATTTGAAAAGAAAATCCTAAACAAATAAAAATTACTGCTTTCCTACCTAGATTTGAATATCTAATTTTTTTAAGGGCAACAACAAAAGTATGTGACTCCTGAATATTCTAAGAAATTTCACATCTGCATCTCTGCATTTACACTAAATCTAACCCAAATGGCACTGTGAGCAGGTTGAGAAATCTGTGAGAGCACAGCAGTGCTTAGGTCTTAAATGCTGTATTACTTCTATTATTTCTTTATACAGTGGCTAGGCCTGTAAACCCTCTGGCTGAGGACTCTACCACATCAGCTGCTCCACAACCTGAACAAAAGATCATACATGCCCCTAACATCTAGTACTCAAAAAGGAAACATTCTTTATCTGCCATAGTTAATGTCTATTATCCTTTTAGTTAAGCACAAGACAGCTTTAGAATTTTATTTCTTTTTATTTCAGCTTTTCTCATCATTCTCACAATTGGTTGATACAATTGTTGAGGCACTGATAAAGAAAAAATAGGACATTAGTGAATGAAATGTCACATTATAATGTGCCAGCAATGCTGAAGTTGGACCATGTCAAAAATCTGTGTGTATTGTCTCAGTTCAGGAAGCTCAGTGCAAAGAGCTGCTGATTATATACAGCTTTAAAAAAAAAGGCAAAAAGAAAAAAGCAAACACCATTTTCACAGTGATTAGCACTGGCAGTGTTTGAGTCTCCAGTCCTAATCTGCTACAGCAGGTCTAAATTTCTAACAGAACTCATCCCAGAGAACTTCAAACCCCAGAATGTCCTTCACTAGGAACTGAGATATTATTCTGGGTAGCAGAATTCTGTCTCCCAGCTAGGATCCACCTCTGTGTGATTGAAATATAGATAAATTTGTGAAGGAGGCTGCTTCTAGAATATCAACTCACCTCAGGTACTTGTAGATGCTTTATTCTTCTGGCTGCATCAATATAAACGGATTAAAAAGCTTTCTATTGCCTGCTAGGACACAGTGCTCTAGCTGGTCAAATACAGATCTGATTGGAATGATCTGGAGGCCCTGTGATCTACAGGCTAAATATTACAGCTCTCTGCTCTGAACCTGTGATCTACAGGCTAAATATTACAGTCCTCTGCTCTGAACATGAGCTACAGAGAGCTGCCAGTGCAATGATAACCAGATCCACCACTGTCAGGTGGGTTCATGCCTCACACCCACCTCCAACACCTGGGATCAGAGTCCCAGACTGGGAGCCTCAAGATGCTCCACAGCAATGATCAAATTGCTAAAGGATTGACCTCTCTCAGCTGGAGGAAAACACTGCCAAGCAGGCAGAGTCTCTCACAATACTAGCACTGAGAAAGTGTCTGGGAGAAGAGGACTGACATTCCCCACATAACACCCTTAACGACACAGTTCTCTCACAATACTAGCACTGAGAAAGTTTGTGGGAGAAGAGGACTGAGATTCCCCACATAACACCCTTAATGACACAGTTCAAGACAAAGAAGAAAAAATATCCAAAGATCTGATTATCTCAAAGCAAAATATGGATTTTCTTCCTCTGATCTCTAATGAAGACATGGATGGTAAGACATGAAAGAAAGTGTTGAATGGAGTAAGACCTGTTCCACAAGTCTCCTGGCAGAAAGGATAAAGTCACCAACAAGCCATTTATGGCCTATTTCCATTTGGGTGGATTTCTCCTGGGTGTCACAGGAGCAGTATAGCACCTGCACACTGTTCAAATACAGATTCAGCCTCAGACCTCTGGTGGAAACAACATTTAAATGATGTTTAGATTCTCTTCTGGCTCTCTGCACTGAAAGAGCTTCACCCATACCCCACTCCTGCCCCCAGAAGACAAAAGCTGCAGTTTAAATGCTACAACTGGGGCAGCTACACAAGAGCAGGGAACATGTCAAATTCTGCACTGTAGCATCTGCTACTGCTCCTTGCCATTAAAAATGAAAAGTTATATAATAGACATTACATTCATATCTCCTAACTGCTTAATAGAGAGATAATGGACTCAAATTCACAGTGAAAAAGTCACAGCATGAGGCAATTTCCTACAGACGAAGTTTGGTTTTAAGGATCTTGATAAAATGCTAAATATTTCCTGAGAAGTAAGTATGATTTACAAACACACCCACTCATTTCACCGCAATAGGGTGTTGCCCACCATCACCCTAGTCAAACTCAAACAAAATCTGTATAAAACTTGTGTGGTTCCACTAACAGCGTGGGATACATGAAATAAAGCAAGTGACCTCTGGTGACCTTGTCCAGACTTGTGTTTTACACAGCAAATGATCAACCTTTCACTCAACCTCTGCACATTTCTTTTGCCTTGGAGCCTACAAGTCTTTAAATAAAACTGCAAAATATTTGTGTGCTTCACAAGAGACATGACCATCATCGTGCATGTGGCTCTCACATGCATTCCAGTTCCTGGCAGTGTCACAGGATTCGTGGATGACAGGGTGGAAGGCAGCATCAGACTGTCCTGTGATCACTTTCCATCACCTCCTGCCGCAGATATGTGATGCAATTTGTTGCTGTCCTGGCAGCTGTGGAGTTGTACTCTTATGGAAAGCATTTAGGTGCTGCAGGACTCAGTGAGTCTGGAAGTATTGATCAAAATATCACCTCATACTCATGATCTCCCCATTTACTGCTCCTAACTAGGTTGAACTGGGCAGACATACAGGTGGAAAGATGGTGTGGAGACTGACTGTGCTCCGTTCTCCATGACCTGGTCACAACTCCTGCTCATAAACAGCACAGGGATTTGCTAACTATGCAGCTCCAGGGCCAGGCCATTAGTGCTTATCCAAAACAGCCTAACGAGTACTCTGGTTACATCCTGGAATTCATAAAACTTTTGAAAGTGTTATATTGGTCTTATAAAAGTGGAATGTGTGTGCAGTAGATTATAAAGATGTCTAAATGTTCAATATTTCATACGGGGCTGTAGAAAAAGCTTGTTCCCCCCCCCCTAGGCATCAAATGCTGTTGATGGATAATGAGAAGCAGAGGAGCCTGTGTACCTAGGCCATCAGACCACATCAAAACAAGGGATCAGCCTGAGGTTGGGAAGAGTGAACTTAATTACCACAAATCCCATGGAGAGAACAAACCTTTTACCCAGTGACAGGGGAGGAAACTGTGGAGCTTGATTCATGATATCCAGATGCTTCCAGGTCCTGATCCAAACCCACTGAAAGGAAACATTTCACTGGGCTACAGCTCACATTTTGAGCATGTATAACTAGGCTTACGCTGATTGGGGTCATAATGAATGATTAATACTGCTGCTGACCCGGCTGGTGGAGTGGAAGGAATGACCCAATATCTTCTTCAAAATGGGTCTTGAGCAGTGGCCAAAGACTTCTGAAACGTAAAGGAGTTTTCTTTTCCATATCTTAAGGCAACGGAGGATCACATGGATGTTTATCCGAACTAGGAAAGGATTCATTCCCTTTTGTTCTCTTCAGAGAACTACAGGTGAAATGTATTTCCCTTATGGCTCTAGACTAGCAAGAAAAATGCAATGAATAAACATGAAATGTGGAAAGAGGGGAGAGTCCATACTATTGCATCACAGTAAATGAGGTGACTTAAACCTGGTATTTCCCATTAAAAACACACTTTTACCACCTCTGAGAAAATACAATTCACTGTCATTTAGACCTTACCAGCAGCTCTAAAGGAATATAGAATTATCTGCCTTGAAATTAAATAAGGACTCTCCTGAGCTAGAAAAAGAGAGTCCACGGATGAGGAGACAGAGTCCAGCCAGTTCACCATCGTGCCTGTCCCTGAGGATGAACTCTGCCTCTGGGCACATGCAGAATGGGGAGAGATCTGTCTGACACTCAACAGGTTCATAAACCATTTTACTCCCTTTATTCCCCCAAAGTCACAGTCAGTGCTGTGCTGCAACTGGCCAACCATGTTCTAATTAAGCAATGGTAGTTTCAGCACTATTTCCTGGGGATTAATGACCAACAGAGAAGCAGTTGATGATCTGAGGCCCATTAATGCCAGTTAGTCATTAATCCCCAGCTATACCCTGCATCCAAGTCATTACAGATATTATTTGTCTGGGGTACAGACTTCTTTGTGTGGATACATGTTATTGGTTTGAGTGCCTGACATGGTTGTTGCTGGGCTTTGCTCCTGCTGTAAGCTGAGGCAGAGCCAGGAGGAAGCAACATTAGTGATTATGAAGATTTAAGCCTCAGAACACCAAACTTCCTCTCTGAGTTCAGATAAGCTCCCTAATCTCTCTGCAACTAAATTACATCACCTTGAAAGGGAAAAAAGGATTACCTATTTACAAGAGATGCAAATAAATCACCAGAAATGTAAGCTTCCACTTGTCAGGCTATCACACTGTTTACCAGCCTCATACTTTGCTCCAGAAATGACTCAAAAGAAAAGAAAAAAAGACAAAGAAGACGAGAAGGAATGGCTAAAGGCCAGGAACACAGGGAGAGGTGCAGCACACTCCCTGAGGCTTGTGTGCCCCACAAACAGACCAGCTGAGACTGTTCTCTCACCATGCTGGTGAGGCAGAATCCACCTGGAAAGCACATGGAAGAGCAATGGATTCAGGGAATCCACTGCTCCAGGAAGCAGTGCCTCTAACCCACCACTTGGCAGTATCCCTTTGGACAAAGTACACATGGGACATCCCTTAGCTTGAGCTATATGGTCTCTTTGCTTCTGGAAGTCTCCTCTATTGAGTGAGGAGTAAACTAGGGCCAGGTGGTTTATGCTCACTACAGGTTTGTGGCATCTTCCACAAGAACATCAAGGGCACTGCCAAGTTCCAGCTACATAGTCTGGCTGTATAAAGTTGTTATTATTATTATTAGTTCTACAGCTATTGCTGCTAATGTATAACAGACAGACTCTCCATGCTCTGAACCATATCCCTGTCTTGTGGTTGCCTATTAATATCCTCTGCATATGTGACATTGCCTGTTGGAGGAGGCTGTCACTCCTTTTTCACTCACTTGCCTTTCCCTGTCACTGGAGAATATATTCTTTCCTGTTGAAATCCTAACAATAATCCAAGTTACACATTCTCTAGGCAATCCTGGCAGCTAGGTGGACCAGACAGACATAGCTGGAAGAGAAGGAAGAACTAGCAACCATTTTATATGTTCGAGTATGTGTAATAAAAATACCTATTAACTCCAGCACATAAGTGATGATTTACCTTAATTACAATATTGGAAAGAGAAACACCTGAAAGAGCTGTGTCACATATGAGATCAGGCTCCTCCTGCACCAGGGAGTATGGGATACTATTGATTCATGCCCTGCTGCAGAATCAAGTACTGCTCTGAGCCATTTGGCCAAATCAGTGCAAGAGCAGGCAATAAGTTGCACAGGTATAAATTGCCCCCAGCACTGTGGTATGCAGACAGATTCACTTCACAAAAGAATACTCATAGTAGTAAAAAAAAAAAAATCCAATTAGTGTCTAAAAATCCCAAGACATGATACTACTTGGGGAAAGGAAAAAAAGAGAGGAAAAAATCCCCTCTAAGGCTTGATACCTTGACAACCAACAGGTAATATTTTGCTTTTATTGTCTACAAAGTAATGAGAAAGTGAGAAGAGCTGTGAGTGTGGGTGTCTGAGAGAGCTGCTTTACAACAGGAGTAAGGCACTTTGGGGTGCAGTAGGACTTACACCTCCTCTTTTAAGGTCTCCCACTCCTTGTGAGCAAGGACAGTCACCAGTGAGCTTGCTCCCCTGCCCAGCACACACCACTGTGCTGCAAACCAGTGCTTCAGGGCAGAGAAAAATCCCACATACAGCTTCTACCACAGTGGAGCAGCTGCAGATTTCTCATGGGAATTTCCTCCTGAACCCTCTGAGGGTTTATTCCCAGTTTATTATTAATCTTCCATCTGTCATGTCCAGGAGAGCTAGGGTGTGCTGTGCTGGCTGGAGAGCAACAATCAGCTTCTCCAAATGCATGTGGCCAATGACAGAGCTGTCCCACTGTTTGGATTCACCTGGCAACCTGCACCTGCAAGAGGACTTGGTGGATGTGGACATCTCTAGCACTCTGAAAAGGAGTCAGGCCCAACAGGCTCATAACAGATGTCAAGAGATTTCTTTTAAAAAGCCTTTGGCTTTAGCATCACAGGTACAAAGCAGAGATTGCTTCCTCTCACCCCTGTGCCACCTGTGAAATATGGCTGTCAGTAGGACCCCAGCTCTTTCACTCCCCAGCCCTCCTGGGACCTCTGCCCCTCAGGTTGCACTTACTGCATCACCTTTAGTGTGACCCAGATAATCTGTTCTTCAGAGTCCTATGAGAGCTGCTGGGGCCACAGCCCAAGGGCTGCTGGTACATGCTCAGTATGGAGCACAGTGGGGGGTTTCCTACTTTATTCCCTTAGAGTCTAACAGAGATCGAAGCTTTCAGGAGGAAGAGACCAAAAGAAAGACAAAAAAGAGGAAAGAGGAATTTTAAACCACCTTCTGAGATTTGGAAGTTGACTGCTCTGTACATATCTCAAGCATATTTCACCTCACTTCCTTCAGTTCATCAGCTGAACTGGAGGAGATTGAGGGGACACCTCATTGGGGTCTGCACCTTCCTCCCGAGGGGCAGTGCAGGGTCAGCTCTGAGCTCTGCTCTCTGGGACAGGGACAGGAACCAGGGAATGGCTGGAGCTGTGTCAGGGGGGGGTTAGGCTGGATATTAGGTTCTTCCCCCAGAGGTGTTTGGGCACTGGCACAGCTCCCCAGGGCAGTGGTCACAGCCCCAAGCCTGACAGAGCTCAAGGAATGTTTGGCCAATGCTCTCAGACACAGGGTGGCTTGTTGGGGTGTGCTGGGCAGGGCAGAAGTTGGACTGATTATCCCTGTGGGTCCTTCCAGCTCAGGAGATTCTATGATTCTGTGAATTAAGTGCTAGGTCTGATACAGGTCATAATTAATAGCATCTAGTCCCAATGCATCTCATACACAAAACAATCTTAAATCTAAACTTTTAATTAATAGCATCTAGTCCCAATGCATTTCATACACAAAACAATCTTTAATCTAAACTTATTGCTTCTGCCTACTTCTTAGAATAATCTGAACACAATGGTCAGCCAGCTGCCAGGAGCATTATGGGGTTTTGAAAAAGAAACAGTTTCCATGAGATTTTCCCATTGTTTTAGTGCACAGGACAGAACAAGTCCTGGCACAGGTTTCTGCTCCCTTTCATGGAAGAAGCAGAAAGAGGTCTAATCACCTCTTAATGAGGAAATTACCTCCTCCATGCAAACAGAGGCCATGGAGCAGAGGGGGAACCATACTGGGAGTGACTTGGAGCAACAAGGACCACGCTGAGGGCTACTGGGAGCAACAGGGAGTGGGGGGATGCGCACCTCAGCACATCTGTGCCCAGGGCTACACCCTGTGAATGATGTGACTGTGTCTAGGTGTATCAGAGAAGGCAGCAAGAGTGAGGGATAGCCTGAACCTACCAGGGCAAGGGATGGGCATGTCTGGTAGTCACAGCCTCAGCCCCTCCACAGGCTGTGACAGCCCTGCTGCACGGAGGGCACTCACATCCACTCTGGGATGGGTTCGGAGGGCACTCACATCCACTCTGGGATAGGCCTGTTCTCCAAGGGTGAAACACTCCGGGGAAAGGGTACACATACACTGGGGAAACAGCCTCTTTGGAAGACAACTGTCATTAGCAGCTGAGTCGCCTCACCTCTGCCCTTTGCAGGAGAGAAAGAAATTATCCCCAGGAGCATCTCCGTGGAGCAGAGCCTGTGGCACACTCCACCTCATGCGTATCTTGTTTATTCTAAGTGGAGCTACAAATCTGTCGAGTGAGCATTTTGTTTTGATTAAAAATTAATAGCTGCTTTTGACCCAGGTGGATTAATTTCACTTTCACTGAGTATCAAGTTAATTGACACAAACTACTGTCAGGTGAAAGAACCAATTAACAAACTGTGAGGAGGACTCCTCTCCCCCTCCCTTCTCCTTTCCCCAAATGTTGTTTTGACTGAAGGTTTTTTCCTCTTTTAATAGAAAAATTTGATCTCAGCAGAATGAGATTAATTACTTAACAAACAGAGGAACAAAAGCAAGCAGAGGGTGGGTCCCTCCCTCCCTCAGTGCCCAGAGTGCACTGGGAGGGTGCTGCAGAGGAGGGCTGGGGAAGGAACCTGCTCCTGCCTCTGGGCTTGCCGAGGCTCCTTCTTACCAATTAACTGCCACTTCCAAGATTAGCAGTCATCAGGGTTTGGAGTGTGGCTGTGGTTTATTACAGTTTGGCCAAAGTCTTTGCTAAGGTCCCCTGAATGTGACAGGAAGGCCATTCAAATAAAGAACAGGCAGGATCCATCCGGAACAACACAGAGCAGCATGAGCCACACACACATCTCCCATTCTGGCTTTATATCTGAATCAGAAGTTTTCTATGGTGGTGCATTATGAATAGGAGCAGGTGGTAGCCTAGGAAAATCAAAGTAGTTCCTTATTTAATGCCTGTTAAATGCCTTTGCTGGTTGAGCTTTATGGATTGTTTTCCAGAGCCTGGAAGAGGGAATGGCAAGCTGGCAGGGAGGGCAGGCAGAAGGGCTGGTGCTTGGCCAGTGTTTGAAGCAGCCACACAAGGCCTGTACCAGAGAACTGGGCTCATGCTTTCCCACTGTCAGGTTGTCAGCACAGCTATTAGGAACTCACAGTACATTTTCTATAAGCAAAGTGACTTACACTTCCAAGTATCATTTTCAAACTGTCTTGTGCTAGAGAAGGTAAATCCCTGCAGGAAGGAGGAGGCACAAAAAGTATGTTGGGAATGCAACTCCTATTAAAATCAAAACTAGTTGGCTGCCTGATGTCCTTCTGAAAAATCCCATAAGAAGCCCATTTACATCTCCAGGCATCCAAATGCCATCCACAGATCTTGTCCTTCAGAATTCATGTGATTTGGACATCTAAGCATCCTATGCCCATTTTAAAAATTAAATGTAGCCTCCTACATTGTCTGTCTGGGTTTAAAAATCCATTCCAAGCTGCTAACACCGTGGCTTAAGTTTTATTATAGAAGTTGCTTAACTAGGCAAATATTTTCAGTTATATATATTTTTCCTGTACTTACAGAACTCATAGCACTTCATTTATCCTCCTGAGACTGTTTGTTCAAATCATTCTTTTACATCCTTAGCCACTATTCTACCCCAGGGACCAGCTACAAGCTTTTCCCATTATTAATTTTTTATTCAAAGAAACAGCTAGAAAATCCATTAAGGGGGAGGGGAAGGAGAAAGGGAGAAAAGGAAAAAAGGAGAGAGAGAATAGGAGAAAAGGGGACAGAGAGATATTTTGCCATGACCACAGATGACAGCTCTCCTCCTCCTTCACTGGGACCTCCTCTGCTTTCTTGTACACCTGAAACCCTTTCCCAAATGGTCTGTTTTCCCACCTGATAATGATGTGCACTACTGCATAAGGGAGAAGACCAATTTTGGTCTCTGCAAAGAGAAATCACAGTGCCATACACTGCAGGGGAATACCCCAGCACTGACTGGGAGCTTCTCAGATACACAGA
>NW_008690654.1:23150-60549 GCF_000695815.1 Acanthisitta chloris | reverse complement strand
AGTGTAGCGCCCAGACCCTGCAGCTCAACGCGTCGCCCGCGCGGGACGCACAGCCCTGCCGCGCGGCCCTGGCGGTCAGCGAGGAATGCCAACAAATCGTGCCTCACACTGAAGTGGTGGACTTGAAAGCGCAGCTTCAGATGATGGAGAGTTTGATCAGCTCCAGTCAGGAGACCATCAAGGTGTTGTTGGGTGTTATACAGGAGCTAGAGAAAGGAGAAGCTCACAGAGAAGGGTGAGTAGAAGCTCGTTCAATAAGTAGAAGCTCATTTATGTCTTTAAGCACAGAATTTTAAGCCGGGACAGGGGAGATTCAAATTAGATGTTAGGAAAAATGTTTTCTCTGTGAGGGTGTTCAGGCACTGGAATATTGCCCAGGGAGGTGGTGGAGTCACCATCCACCACAGCACCATCTCACAGCACATTCCAGGAGCTGAAGGGGCTCCAGGGAAGCTGCAGAGGGACTCTGTGTTGGAACTGCAGGGACAGGACAAGGATCAATGGGGAGAAATGGAAAGAGAGAAGTTTAGATTAGGTATTAGGCAGAAGTTTTCCCTGTGAGGGTGGTGAGACACTGGCCCAGGGAGGCTGTGGCTGCCCCAACCCTGGCAGTGTTCACAGCCAGGTTGGATGAGCCTTGAGCAACCTGCTCTGGTGGGCGGTGTACCTGACCAGGGCAGGTGGTTGGGGCTGGATGACCTCTAAAGTCCATTCCAACCCCTAAAATTCTATGATCCCTGGAAGTGTTTAAGAGGCATCTGGATCTGCCCCTGGAGGACATGGTTTAGGGGTTACAGCAGTGACAGGTTAATGGTTGGACTCCATGATCTCCTCCAACCTTGATGGCTCTATGATTCTCTGATAAGTTCTGTGTTTTGTCCCAATCCTGCCCTTGAGTTTGCTCATGTTCCTGTGCACCCACAGCCACACACCGAGAGCTCCACGTGGTGCTGCTCACGCACACACAGAGGCCAAGCCTGGGGCAACCTGCCAGCAGCATGCACAGATTGGGATCTCCTTGTACCAGGGTGTAATTAAGTAATTCTTTAACGAGTGATAGTATACATCTGCCTGTCCCTCTCCTAAGCAGCACAGAAGGAGCTGCTCTCCAAACAGGATTAGGGAAGATGCTTTCACATCCGCAACTTGCATTAACCATAATTCCTCACACAGCACAAAAAGCAGCAGAGAAACCTTAATTCTGTAAGAGACTTACCTTTTTAAGATTAAGGGATATTATTACAACTCTTAATATAATTCCAGTAATGGCATATGAATCTCGCCTGGTTTACTTTCACCTTCTGAATTTTTAATGCTGTTTCTTTCGGAAGGAAATGAAAACTGTGAATATCAAAGTCTTTCTCTGCAGCATTCGCACAACCAGCTCAAGCAGAAAGAAGCAAAAATTGTGTTTAGCCCAAAGTTTCATTATTTAAATCAATCAATTGAAATCAATCAGTATTTATATCAACCTCTAAGGCATTAAAGAGATAACTCAGTACCACTTTTAGTCTTTACCTGGGCAGTTCAAACCATCCCTTACATCACCTTAACAAGCATTTTGCACACTGAGTTGCCTTAGTTCACTAATCTTTACTCAATGAACACACCTCAAAATGTATGTGCACTGTTTGGGTGGGTTTAAATCTGCAATTAAACTACAATTTCTCAGATGGAATCAGGATTTTACAATTCAGACCAGCAGCTCGTGCTACATGTTTTCATTTGAGTCAGAAAGGCACAGCTTGAGTTTAACTCTTTCCTCAGCAATGTAGAAATCATCTTGTTAGCCCCAGATATTCAAAGGGTCATTAAAAAGTCATCTTAGCTGTTGGACATTGCTGCAAACACAACCTTAGTTTATTTTACAGCTGATTATAGTGTTATCTATATCAATTAATATCTCAATTATCTATATCAGGCATTGGAATGTGCTGCCCAGGGAGGTGCTGCATTCACCTGGAGGTTTTCAAGCTGAGACTGGATGTGGCACTTAGTGCCATGGTCTAGTGACCACAGTGGGATTGGACTCGATGATCTTGGAGGTTTTTTCCAACCTGGTTGATTCTATGATTCTGTATCAGGACCTTATCCAGTCCTGGATCTTTAGACTGGGAAGTTTCTTGACCCAGCTCAAAGCCACACAGGATTCACTGATCTCAAAGGTGTTTTCCAACCTAAAAGACTCTGTGATTCAATTATTATTCAGAAGAAGAATCCCCCTGACTTCCTGAGCTTACAGAAACTGTGAGAGGATGGGAAAGCACTGCCAAGTGCCTGTCAAATCATACAGAAAACTATTTCTTCATCACAACTCATCACCTGATCACTGAGCACCCTGTGTGCACGAACACGCACCCCCAGAGCCACTTGCTATAAATTCCTCTGTTCCCTCCATGCAATTACACAGCCAGTTTTCATCTCTTCCCAAAGACAGTTCAGCAACAGGTGCAGCAAATACATATATTTTTATTGCCCTCACAGCAGCAGAGCTATTTCTTGTAACCAACATCAGGAGTGAGTCCCTGCCCTCAGCACAGAACAGATCTTGGCCAAACTATCGACGATTGCTCCTCAAATAAATCCTCTGTGGGTGTCAGCCTAGCAAAGCTGTAGCCTATATTAGGCTTGAAACAGTTAAACTATCCACAAACCCTAGGTCAGAATATCTCTACAGCCTTTTACACACACAGACTTGTGTATAAGAGTGTGCAAGACTATTTTGTACCAAAAAGAGTCTATTTATTTATACCCATTTCTACTCAGAGCCACTTTGAGCACTGCGTGTGCTCCAGGCATGTCCCAGACCTGCTCCCTCCCTGCTGGGCATGAAGGGTGTTGAGACAGGGCAAGGAGGGATGAGAAGGAAGATGCAAACTTGCCTGTTTTCTGCTGGTTTAGGAATTCCTGCATTCCACCCCCCTCGGATTTCCTAGCTGTTGGGTGATTTTAGAGGAGACTGCACAAAGGAGCAGAGCATTATGCTCCGGACATTGCTGCTCTCCACACTCCAGAGCTGAGAGAACACACTGTTCTCCTGCAAAGCACCAACACATCATTAACACGAAGCCTATCTTTATCCCCATTTCCCTCAAATTAGACAACTCTTTCAATAACAGGTTGCCCCATCCTTTCATTAGGATAATTCCTTCCAATTGCTGCATTCATTCCACAACATTTTTGCCACAGAGACTCACCACTGGGTAAACTATTACGTTATCTTCTCAATTTCAGCATGCTGATTTTTTGTTTTCCCTGTTATAACCAGGTGTTAGGTCAGTTTACATCAGGAAATTAAAGCAGGAACACTGTTCTGTCTCTGCTCATTGCTGTGTGTTTATGGCACTCTCCTGGTTTTCTTACGTATACTGAATTCCTCAGGATAACATACAGTAAGAAACAAAAATGTGCCATAAGGAGAGGCTGAGGGAGCTGGGGGTGTTCAGCCTGGAGAAGAGGAGGCTCAGGGGAGACCTTATCACCCTCTGCAACTCCCTGACAGGAGGTTGGAGTCAGGTGGGGGTTGGTCTCTTCTCCCAGGCAACCAGCAGCAGGACAAGAGGGCACGGACTCAAGCTCTGCCAGGGGAGGGTTAGGCTGGATATTAGGAAGAGATTTTTTACAGAGAGAGTGCTCAAGCATTGGAATGTGCTGCCCAGGGAGGTGGTGGATTCACCATCCCTGGAGGTTTTCAAGCTGAGACTGGATGTGGCACTTAGTGCCATAGTCTAGTGACCACAGTAGGGTTGGACTCGATCATCTTGGAGGTCTTTTCCAACCAGGTTGGTTCTACGATTCTATGAAATAGAAACAACACATTGCTGGTTAAAAAAAAAAAAACCAACAAGGAAATATACAAAAAAACAAAGCTAGAGCTAAATTTCTTAATCAGATTTGCCTCCCTTTAAGGAGATCAGTGCTCTCTAAGTGCTGCTGTCGTGCCATGGGACTGGTGCTCAGTGGATTCATTGCCACTAATATGCTGTAGGTCCTGAACTGCTATTACTGCAGTTCATCACCGAATGAGTTGATGCCAGCAAAACTGTGGCAGCATCTCTGAAGGTAGCAGTAGCATCCTTTGGGTGACTATCATCTCTATGTGCTTTGCAAAATGTCAGTGCTCCATCATCTGCAATTAGCAACTACATCAGCACAGAGCTGTGCTGAGAGGGAAGGGAGAAGCACTGGAAGAGGAGGAGAAACATCCTCAGCCTGTGACCCCCCCCAACATCAAAGGGTATTATTACAACTCTGTATTATGTGCATTGTTATCTACTAAATCTTTGGCAAAATGGCAATTCTTCCTTTCTGTGTGGAAATTCTGCCTATTTACGTGGAATCTTCTCCACAAGCCAAACTGCATCCCAGCAAAACACAGACACTGCTGGATGCCTCAAGTCAGGCATGAATAAAGTGCAGAGCTGCAGCTTCAATTAGCAGCCCCAGCTCCAAGTTAACAAAAAGGCTGAATATTACATGGTGCAGCTTTACCACACAGCCCCAGTTTGGTTCTCCAGTTTGATTCTGATAAACTCTCAGCAATCTCTCTCAGCTATAGACATGTTTGTCTGCATTTAGGTACAGAACATAACAAGCCAAATTGTGCTCTGTGTGGAGCATCACTAAGGCTGACACGACTGAAAGCAAAATGCAAGTCAGTAATTTCTAAACCTGGTTAACTAATTAAATATGTAACAGGAGATGAGCAGATAATCAAAACTCCTCTGCTGCTAGAGAGCAATGATCTGCCCTTTCAATCCTTACCCTGGCAAGGAACAGTAACCTGGGCCTTCCTCATTATACAACAGATCAGCAAATTTAATAAACAAAGTGCTCAATTTGCCACACCAAACCAAGTCACAGTGGTTTGACTCTGACAGGCCAAATGCTACACAGCAGACAAGAGTGAAATGAACCTGTTTCCGAGATAATTTATGTTCATTTATTAGTCAGCAGTGGCTCAGGAATTCGAAGAGCTCTTGACAAACTCCTTCGAAGAGGCTTTGGAAGGACACGTTCTCATGGAGGGAACTGAAGTCAGTCCATGTTGTTCAGTGACTAAGGGATATTGGTGCCTCTTGCTCTCATTTCTAGACAGAAAATAACCCAACGCTGTGTGTCTTGGTGGATGTTTGCACCAAAGGGGAGGGGAGAGCTTCACCCAGTGCAGGCAGCATCCTCACCCAAGTCCCTCTGCCCTACCAGCACTGCCAGCAATCATCCTCAAGGTCGCAGGGGCTAAGCACACACTTCTCCTCCTGCCTCAGGAGCGATGGCAAATGCAAGTCAGAGAGCCAAAGCAATTATTGCCCAGCTTGTTTGCTTTGCTCCCTTCCAGGATCCAGCCCAGCTAGTCAGCTCAGGCCAAGGAGACAGGGCAAATAAAGACAGTGACAACCTCTGCTGTCCCACTCAATCCACCTACACACACCAGCCAATACCTGCCCAAAACTGGGGAGTTCCTTACTCTACACAAGGAGAAAAGGAAGCTTGAAAGAGTTCAGGAGATCTGTGAAAGCTGAGCCTTTGGGAGCAACGTGCAGGCTGCAGGAGTGATATGACAGCATTTTGTTTGGGATTTTCCTCCCTCTTTGGTTTTGTTTTGCCTTTTTCAATTACAGATGTGGCAAAGGAAAGGTTTAGCAGAATCGTTTCCAAGAGAGAGCCTGGAAATGGAGGGAAGCAATAGATAAGCTTAACAGCAGAAGACAGCTGCACTACAAATAAATACATGAGAGGCAAAGAGAACACAGCAAATTCCATCTGTGATGCACAAATTGTGTCATATTGTGAGTGACATCAGGTTTGCAGAGGCTGTTCCAGCAGCCCCTGGGAACAGGACTGTGATGAGAGCCTTTATCCCAGCACTGTCATCTCTCCATTCCATTCTCCCTGTCCTTTGCCATGGGCACAGTCATTTTATCCCTGCTCCTGAGACCACCTCCTCAATTCCTCCCTCTGGCCCTCTCTGGAGTTGCTGTTTCAGAGTGTGCATCACATACAGATCATTCCTGAACACAGTCACACCAAAACACCTTAGAGACTGGAACCATTCACCTTCCTAAGGCAGAGCCAGCAAACCTCTTTGGATGCATCTTCCTCAGACAAGGAAAAGAAACAATTTTGGCACAATTCAGCACTTTGTGGATCTTCTGATCCTTGGGCCAGTAATGGTTGACTGTCTGTTGTTTGGTTTGTTTAAAATTCTCATCCATACATAGAATTTTCTCAGCTGTTTCCATAAAGATCAGTCTGAGGATGAAGCATCTGACACTGCAGTAGTTTATTTTCTAGGTTCCAACAGCAGCAGAAGACCCTTCTCTGCCTTTTCTTACAGCCACCTGTGTAACTACTCCCTCTCTTTTCCAACTGTGCAGTTACTTCCAGTTACTAATAGCTGATCTGCCAGGCCCAAAAGGTGTGTGCCACACTGAACTTTGAGCCATACTCTAGCAAAATAGATTCCACAATAATTCAGGCTTTTCCCTTAGGTCACACTAAGGCAGTTTTAAGCCCAGTTCTTTGCCTGTGCACCTGTGATGGTTCCATCCCCTTGCCCTGTGCTCATTTCCCAGCTACATCTCATTCCTCAGATGCTCATTTACCCTTCCCTAAAGCAGGATCAGTGCTAACAACACCACAGAATTCCATTTACCTGTCCTCACCATAAGGAATTGGGGTTTCCAAGCTACAAACCAGCCCTTCCATGCTCCTCCCAAGCACAGGTGCAGCAGAGCAGGGACACACTGATGTCTCATGACTGGAGCCATTCCATGCCAAAACTCCACATTCCTATAGGATATTACTTCAGCACCTGGATCACTCCATGGGACCTCCTCGAGCCCTTAAAATTCTTTTATATACAAAAACCCCCAACCAAATAAAAGCTAATTATATAAGATCACTCACTGCAAGATCAGGTATGATTCAAGGTAAAAGATTCAGCATCTGCCAAGGTTTAACCTCATATTTCATTTGTTTTGTGAATCAGCTCATTAACCCCAACCTGGAGTTAGATCTACAAGCACAGGTAACACGAGTACCTCAGAGCACAGTATTTCACAGCCCTTCAGAACCTCAGGTTTACATTTTGGATAGGATTTTTCCTTAGAGCTGGACAAATTTATTCTGTTGCTGACAACCAAAGCTCCAAAGTGGCTGAAAAGGGCAAAGCTTCACAGTTCAAAGACATCCTGGAGCATTATTGTGTAACAATTCAGAGCACCTGGATACTACAACATTTAAGAGAGCACTTAAATAACCCTCTATTACAATTATATACCACCATTAACCAGTTATTAACCACCCCTTGGGAGGAATATAGTGGGGGGAGGTTTTCAACAAGCAAATGATGAGCAAAAAGTGAAACCTTAGCAACAAGCAGAATGTGGAATAAACAGGGAAAAAAACCCCACAATCTTTTTAGCAAAGTTCCTTGATCTTATTTCTTTGTTTTCTCCCCCCACAAAAAAGCCACTAGGAACATTTTGTCTCAAAAAACATACCTTGCTTTGCTAATACAGTGCAGCTTTTTATCTGCGTACACTGCACAGGCACAATTCAGAGAGAAAGGGGTTGAAGTACTCAGAAGAATAATTTGATTTCTATCTAGCTGCTATTCTCTAGGCTTTAAAACCAAGATGAAATGTCAGTCCCCACCACACCTCCCTGTTCCAGCAGCTTCAAAGTGGAATTAAGGCTCAGGACTTTGCTAGCAGATTGGCTGCAGGGGCACAAAGGCCAGGAAAAGCCAATTGCCACAACTCAGACGTGAAAACACTGGTAAAGTCTTATAATGAATGATTAAAAACAGTGTAAGCAGAGTTCTTGCTAAATATATCCACAGGAATTACCATGGATCGTAAGCTTTCCAAGCTGCCCAAATCACATACCTGCAAGGGGAGTTTGTGCTGCGAAATCAGTCGTAAAAAGAGAAAGGCTAGCTGAAGGTATTGAATGAAGCAGCTCTCACAATTAGAATAATCCTTTAATAACTGCATTTTGCTGCCAGCAGTGGCAGAATGCAGAGAGACAGAGCACTGAGCCAGGTGTCTGTGCAGCCAGGTAAAACTGAGGCAAAAAATGAGCTTTCCCGTGTTCAGCCTGTCACTGCTGTTGGTTCACCAGGAGATGGAAGAGCAGATTTCTGGCTGACACCTGCACTGAGCCCCTGTGCTGACACCGAGGTACATTTGTCTCTCATCCTGAAAATGGGTTAACAAATAGGAAAAAGACTTGTCTGAAGTGGTTTGGTTTTGAGCTGTTGAGGCTCCATCTACCCCAGGTTCCTGCTCTGGAGTATGAACATGCTGTTCAGCCCTAGGGTCCTGTGTAACACATCAGGGAGCTGAGGGTAAGGAAACATCAGAAGGGAGGGAGACCTGAGCTGGATTCAGGTATCTGAGGGCTGGAACTAGATGAGATTTAAGGTCCCTTCAACCCAAACCACTCTGGGATCTGTGGGCTGTTTCAGTAACTAGAAGAAAACCTCTTTTAAGTGAGGAGCTCCCAGGCACATGTGTGTCCATCCCACCTCTGTGTCTTTAATTCCAGCTCCAGGAACTGTCCCCAGCTCAGAACATCTTAAAAACACTAAGGTGATCTACACTATTTTGTAGCTCTTCACAGCTTCATTCTGAGCATTGCCCATACAGAGGAATTCTGAAAGCAGGTAAGTAATTCCCTGTCACTAAACCATTTTGCCCATGTTTCATGCAAGCCCTGGGAAAGGCAGCAGTTAGCGGAGTGCTTAAGGGCAATTGGGACAATCGTGAGCCTTCTGTGGCAGGTTGCTGTGATGGTTTCTGCATGCCATGAAGCAGCAGCAATGGGGATTAGCTGTGCCACAGGTCAGCCAGGAGGGAGAACTGCCATTCCAAGGGAGGCTGGAAATCTCCACACACAGGCCCAGCTGGGCTTAGACCTCTTGTAGTAATAGGATGATGATGAGATGTTTTTCACCACCTCACCCACTGAACAAAGCAGAAGAGGACAGACAGCACTGTATGGGTGACACTACCAATTTGTTCTCTTGCTGTCAGTATCACAGAATCCCAGACTGGTTTGGGTTGGAAGGATTCAAATCCATCTCATTCCATTTCATCCAATCAATTCCATCTCATTCCCCTCCTTGCCATGGGCAGGGACACCTCCCACCAGCCCAGGTCGCTCCCAGCCCCATCCAGCCTGGCCTGGAACACTCCCAGGATGGAGCTGCTCTGGGCAACCTGTGCCAGAGCCTCAGCACCTCACAGGGAGGAATTTAAAGCCACAGAAGCTGTGTATGGTCTGGTAATTCCTCAGGATGAGAGGAACTATGGACTGTGGAGAGCAGCAGAGATACTCTGACATTAACGAGGCAGTTCACACTGTGGAGGAGGTCAATCCTGGCATGACTTAGGTCATTTCCTTAGTAAATGAGAGGAGGTTTGTTTCCTTCATTGTCAGCCACAAGCTCAGAGATGAATTCCTAGGAATGGGCCCTTTCCAAGCATCTGTGTACAAAGCTCAAGCAACTGCCAAACTGCTGCTCTATGGATTCTCCTGAACTGCAGTAAAACCAACTGCTATCATAACTGAGGAAAATGAGAAAATACAAGTACTGAGACCTTCTCAAGCTGCAGCAGAAAGAGTTCAGCACTTCCAGGGTCCTTCCTGCTGTTGCTTTTTCCTACATACATACTTCATACATACTTTTTCCTACATTCCCATCCTTCTTGCAAGTACAGTATCACACTATCACTTAGGTGGAAAAGACCTCTGAGATCATCAAGTCCAACCTGTGATGCATCACCTCCTTCTCAGAGCACTGAATGCCACATCATTTCCTGAACACCAAGCACCACACCAGAGCAGGATCAGTGCCCAGCACTTGTCCTCCCTCTTCTCAATTTCATGCTACTGCCTAACATTCAGAATTGTAAACAAGTCTGGCTGATGTAGTTATTCTTCTAAGCTGGTGTAGGCTTAGAGCTCTAACACACACAGGGTATTGGAGCTTGCACTGAAATCTTAATCACATCAAAATGATGAAAAAATACCACAGATGTTTATTTCTCCCATCTTTGCTCCTTTAGACACAGTGCCTGAATGGAAAAGTCCAAGCCAAGCAAAATCCAAGGTGTTGTATTTAACACAGCTCCTTCCCCTGAGTTAGCTGACAAACCTCTCAGGGCAGGAGCAGGAGAGGTGTGAGGGCATGAGATGTAGGGAGGGATTTTCCCCCCTGAACACATTGCCAGGTCCAAAAATTACATGGTCAATAAATTAACTTTCAGATTTGGTGGATTTGGGGGTGGAAGAGCAAGGAGAAGTGGGCAGAGAAACATCTGAAGGTGCAGTAATGGATGTGCTATGGGTTCAGGAGTCTCAGGACCTTCTAACGACCCTGAGGTCAGGAGGAAACCACAGCAGAGAGATGTAGGATGATTAGGGGATTCATTTCTCTGGTTTCTTTTCAATAAGAGAATTTTAGTGGCTCAAGGGGATCCCCTGGCCTGACACAGGGATTGATTGACACTAATGCTGGAATGTGCTCATGGATAAGCCACTGGAAGTGCACACACTGGCAACAGAGCTGCTATCCAGCCACGTCAAACTCATCCCTGCATCATTATTAATACAAAGAGTTGACGTTCTAATTATCCTCCTGATTTTCCTGATGAAACAGAGGCACAGATATCCAAGAGAGATTCAGATCTTGTGTGCGCCTAATTCTGCAAGATTTTGTGATTTCACTTGAAATACATTTTGATTCTCTCTGTTCTCAGTGGGTTTTTTGAAATCACTTGACAGCCCTATTAAAATATGCATTTATTTTTTTTTTTAAACCACTCCCTGACTAACCTGAGTGTAATACAAAATGTATTTACAGGGTGAAAGCACTCAAATTGCTGTCGTGGGAGTCGTGCCATACGCCCACGGCGCAAATACCTCCGAAAGAGAATTAGTCATCTGCTTCCAACTGTCAGGATTCAGGAAAAGACAACAAACTACTGTCTTGGAAACAGCCTGAAAAATCTCACCATTCAGTTTCTGTACATTTCAAAGGGTTTTCAGGAACCAAGTCAATGATAGCAGCTCTGTAATAACAAGAGAGATAGGAAAGGGTGTTCCAGGCCAGGTTGGATGGGGCTTGGAGAAACATGGGCTGGGGGAAGGTGTCCCTGCCCATGGAAGGGATGGGACTGGATGAGCTTTAAGGTCTCTTCGAACCCACACCATCCCAGAATTCTATGTGCTGGGCTTAGATGGGATATTGGGAAGAACACTGGGCAGAGATGAGGTTTAGATAGGATACTGGGCAGGAATTCCTCCCTGTGAGGTGCTGAGGCACTGACACAGGTTGCCCAGAGCAGCTGTGGCTGCTCCATCCCTGGGAGTGTTCCAGGACAGGTTGGATGGGGCTTGGAGCAACCTGGGCTGGTGGGAGGTGTCCCATGGCAGGGGTGAACTGCATGGTTTGTTGGAGACAGGAAAACTATTGAGTACGGTTTAGTTACTCCTCATATAGTAACTCCTTAAAGAAAGTCACCCCAGTGCTGCTGATCCTCAAGAGATCCAAACTCTGGAGGGAATAATATGGTGTCTCAATACCCAACACCTCTGGCATTGTGACACTGGGATCAGGAGCACAGAGCTGGGATCATTGAGACCTGTGTGGCCTCAGTGAGCACTCCCCAGCTCCCAGGAGAAAACAAAACAAAGTAGGGAAAACAGAACAAAACCAGGGAAAACGGAAAAATCTTTAGGTGAAAGCAAAGGAGAAGAAATTAGACAAAAATGCCAACCCCAGACACTCTGAAACACTCCAGACATTCTCTGAAGAACACAGAACAATTCCATTTGCATCAAACAGAAAATCCTTAAGGCAATCGCTGGAAGCACAGCACCATTCCTGGTTTTTATCAGGCTGGATACAGTTATCATCTATGAATGAAAACTGCTAATTGGGAATTACCAACTGAATGAAAAGCAGCACAAAAGCAAAAACAGTTTTTCTCCTGGGCAGGTGATTTTTCAGGACACCTTCATGTAAGGCAAAGGCTGAGCCAAGGTGTTTCATACCTGCACAGACCTCCTGCTTTGATGGCAGAGTAGAAGTTCTTCAGGGAACCAGAGGTTTGCATCCAACACAAACATGATTTTGCTAATACAAATGCATTTGGAAGAGCTTTCCATTCAGCTGAAATAGTAATTCTTTCCTAGGTCAGACTAAACCTCAAGGGCTAAGCAGGATTTAGTTTAACCTGCAAAAGACATACAAGAGATTTCCCTGCACTTTAGGTGGCTGAGACATGATTAATTCAAGCCATAAGGACAACTAAATATCACATGACAAAGTGAAGTCAATTTATTCTGCCAGAAACCATATTATCTTAAGTATTGATGATTTTTTTCTTGAAGCAGAGTTATTAGCAATATTAGCTCTGTAAGACCTGAGAGTAGGAAAGGTTTTGAGATGTTCTCCCCCAGACTATTGAGTTTTAAAGCATTATTGTGTAAAAACAGGGAACATCAGGTCAGGTTGGATGGAGCTTGGAGCAACCTGGGCTAGTGGAAGGTGTCCCTGTCCATGGCAGGGGATGGAAGGAGATCTTTAAGGTCCCTTCAACCCAACCCAGTCTGGGATTCTTTGATTAGTGTGTTTAACTAGCAGGACTAGGAAATAAAATATCCATTTATACAAAGACTTAAGGAGAATTGTGGCCTACACTTCCTCACTCCTTAGCCCAGCCAGAACTGTCACTTCAAACCCACTTCAAAGGCCTCTGCCTGCTTAAGATCATTTGTTTCACTCTGTTTTAATAAAAACCACCACCAAAAAAAGAATCCTTGAGGTGTTTTTAACACCTGTGGTGACAGCACATCAAAAGTGTGAGGAGCATCAGTATCACCTAGATCTATACCCATCAGAGCATCAACACCCTCTGAGGGACAGCCACTTGTGGAAAATGATGCCATGAAGGAACTCAATTAATACAAGGTGTTCCCTGCATCCCAGTAATAAGGGAAGACATCCAGATGTAACAGATCTATCCTTCTAAGTAGCTTTCAAAGGGTTTTATCTTCGCTTTCAACAGATGTCCAGGAGCCTCAGTGCTCTTGCACTTGCTACAAACACATCAGCCTATCTAAGCTTCCCTCACTCACCTCAGTGGTGTCTCTCTAATTTATACCAGTCAAAAATATTCAGATGCAAAGATTTAGATGTTACAGTTGGTATTTTCCTAAAGAGCCTCAAGCAGGTGCACAAATTCTGTGTTTCACAGGGATTTAGAGGGTGTAATCCCCTTAGGCTGCTCTGAAAATTGCAGCCTATTCTTAGCTGCTGCCAGTCCATGTCAGCAAAATGGCTGCTCTTCATTACAATACTTTAATACTTGGAAGTGTTAATTGAGGTTAAGCTCAGGTTGTGGCCAGAGTGATTAAAAAAAATGGAATCAAATGAAAATTTCCTGAATTTGCAATGTAGATAGCAAAAACTGGTAAGAAACTTGGTGTGGAGATGAGATCTCCTTCCCAAGGTGATGAGATGGAGACAGAGCAATGGAACTCAACTATTTCCAAACTTCTTCTGGGACCTTCAAGACCACATTGGATGGGGCTTGGAGCACCCTGGGCTGGTTGACCGTGTCCCTGCCCATGGCAGGGATTGGAACTAGATGATCTTGAAGGTCCCTTCCAACTCAAACCAGTCTGGGATTCCAGGCACATCCAGCCCACACACTAGATGGGTCAAGCCCAACCTCATGGTGATCAAGTTAAACCATGTTGAAGAATGGATGGAAAAAGGGAGAGAGTGAGCTAGGTATAAAAAGGATGAAAAAAAGACACTAAGCAATTTATAGAATCTAACACTTCTTGCACCTAAACCACTGAGACACTCTCAAAATCAAGATGTTCAACTAATAAAATGAGCTGCAAGGCTTAATGCTGAGATTATTTTGATGTGAAGTACATTGCCCATGGCAGCCTGGGGGAATTCCTGGCTCCCAGACTTCTCCCTCAGTACAAAGTGAAATATTCCACTCTGGATCTAAACCAGACCAAACCCAACTTTCTTTTCTCTAAAAACACGATATTTTCTGTAGGAATCTTTGCTTTGTGGAAGACTTTGAATTTTAAAAGATTTTTTCTTACCAAAGATAACCACTGGTTTATTAATGAAGAACAAAGTTTTTGGTCTCTTTCCTGAGCTCTCCTACACTGGAATGTATTCCAAATTATTTCTAAGGGGAAGAAAAAACAACTTACTCAAAATACTCCATCTCACAAGGAAAGCAGCATCACCCTGAACTCTGCTCCTCTTCTCCTCATATCCAGACTCTGCTCACAAACTCTTCCTAGCAGTTAGCACTGACGGAAACTCTATTTTTTGGGAATTCTGCACTGAAAAATCAAACTCATTGCCTAAAATTTACATGGAAACAGTGTAAACAGTGAAATTGCCAATAGTGAAGGAGATGAATTGCATGCAAGTGTTTATGTAGATAATGATGTGAAAACAAGAAAGTCCAAAGCCCTGAGGTATCAACAACTGAGTTCTTTCATGAGGAGTTTTAATTTATATAGGAATAATTGAGTTTATACTGTGCTAACATTCCCATAACACAGTCCTGGCTCAGGAGCTCTCAAAGTGGCTTCTGGAAACCAAACCCTGTGACACCATGGAGAGTTCTTGGGGCTAACAGAGAATTCTAACAGGATGGTTCAAAGAAGAGAATATTACTATATATGTGAAAAATCATTTCTAAAAAACTAAGACTATTCCACAAGGAAAACATTGCTTTAAGAAAACTTAATCAAGAATTACATCCAATTAGAAAACAAATGTATCAGCAGAACCAGTGGAGCTTGAGAATGACAATGATGCTAAAGCCAAGCAGAGCTGAATGTACCAGCTGATAAATCAGGATTTCAGACTCATCATCCCCAAAGCATCTCATCTGCAAATACTTCTAGCAAAGGGCCATTTTCATCAGCTTAGTGAATCTGCCTTATACCAGTAAATATATTTTTAAGCATATGAAAGTCTGGAATTATTGTGTATTTAAAGATCATCATGGAATCCCAGACTGGTTTGGGTTGGAAGGACCTTAAGATCACCCAGTCCCAGCCCTACCATGGGCAGGGACACCTCCCACTAGCCCAGGTTGCTCCAAGCCCCATCCAACCTGGCCTGGAACACTCCCAGGGATGGAGCAGCCACAGCTGCTCTGTACCAGTGCCTCAGCACCTCCCAGGGAACAACTGGATAAATATCCAATCTAAAACCACCCTCAGGATGTGCAAAAGAACCAATACAAAGCAAAATGTCTCTATTGTGTGCTATTCCTAATGGGGAAAAAAACCCAATACGGGTTTATATTTGCTTATACTTCTTATGCTTCCTAAGAGGAGAAGCAATACCTGTTTTCCCCTCTTAAAATCTCTCACAAGTTGACATTCAAATTGTCACTCCTAGGAAACTTGGGACTGTAAAATGCTTTTTTTTCCAAGCTATTGATCAAACAATAAAGACTCTTACTGTAAATACAACATTTAAGGTTTACAGATGAGCTGGGGAAGGCCTTTATTTACTGAGGACATAAAGAGTAGTCAATAGTTGCCTTTGGAGGAATGTGGCACAGCTGTGCGAGTGCCTCTTTATAGGTGAAGCCATAAACACAACGTGGTGGGTGCCAAGTTGAAGGTTTTTTTTGTGTAAAATCAGTTTCCAGTTGGGACATTTTCATTCATCTTTGTAGCCTGCAAACTACCACTCAAATTAGTTATCTGGCTCACATGTTAATAACCTCCTCCCATCTGCCAGTCTCTCCTCTCTCAGTGCTACAGTGTTTCTGCTGCTCACGTTGGACCTCTCCACTCTGCTGATACAGAAATCATTTGATAAGGTTTTCCAGCTATAGCATCACTCAATGGTTTGGGCTGGAAGGGACCTTAAAGCTCATCCTGCTCCACCCCTGACATGGGGCATGGCAAAGGGTGAGATTAGATATTGGGAATAATCTCTTCCCTGTGAGGGTGGGGAGGGAGTGAGCCCAGAGCAGGTCATCAAGTTGATTAGAGGGATGGAGAACCTCTGCATTCAGGGAAGGCTGAGAGAACTTGGATTGATCAGCCTGGAGGAGAAAAGGCTTTGAAGTGAACTAACTGTGGCCTTCCAGTACCTGAGGGAGTCACAAGGAAGATGAAGAGAGACTTTGGACATGGGGCTGGAATGACAGGACAAGGGGTAATGGCTTAAAACTGAGAGAGAAGGTTTAGATTAGATATTGTGAAGAAATTCTTCCGTTGTGAGGGGCTGAGACACTGGCACAGGTTGCCCAGAGAAGCTGTGGCTGCTCCATCCCTGGGAATGTTCCAGGTCAGGCTGGATGGGGCTTGGAGCAACCTGGGCTAGTGTTAAATAACTTTAAAAGAGACATTTGTCACTCCACCAAGAAAAATCTAAATATTCACACATAAATATTGACTTAAGTTTTCATTTCAAACTCATTTCCATGCCAGAACATTCATGTTGAGAGCCAACTGTCTACTTTTTAATTTAATATACTTATTTTAATGCAATTTCTATGGATAAAAAATACCTTACACACCTTAAAAAGCCCTTTGGAATTAAAACTGACTACGACAGAGACAATCACAGGGAGCTGAAGAGTCACTGCTGTAAAAGTCCTCAAACCAGAGCATGACAAAGCATAGCTGTAGGCAGGGTGAGCACAGGGAATGTTATTTTAAAGGCATTTTCTTCCTTTTAAGACATAAACATCCCTAAAACACATCTTCAGACCTCACTGAGAGGCACAACGTCTCTACCCAGAACCCATTTCTGGGTTATGTTCTGCACATTCCTCCTGGGGCCAGGGATGAGTTTGGACTTAGCTCAATGCAGTTTGCTCAGCATGAAACTCCCAAATATGAATGTGTTAATTAAAGCTGAACATGCTATTTTTGAGCCTGGTTTACTGAGGGTTAGATTTTTTCATTCTGATTTTCATAGAAAGGAAAAACACGTTAAAAGAAATTCCCTGTTGCTGATTTCATGTCCTTGTCTCTCTAGGCTTTCGTATCGGACTGGGCAGGACACAGCCAACTGCGACACGTGCAGGAACAGTGCTTGTATCATCTACAGGTGGGCTGAAAATGATGATATTCCCATTTTTTTCCAGAGTGAAAGCAATGATTTATTCACTAATGGAGGCTCACTGGTTAGCCCTGACTTTCCAACCAACAGAACATACCTTTAACTCCACCGAATTAGTAAAACTCAGCAGACACGTGCAAGTCTAGCATTTTCAGATCAAAACTGGATGATCTGCTGATTGATTTGATTATGGTGGGGCTACTGCTGCAGCTCTGGGATGTGAAGTGTGGCAGGTGTGTGCATCATTGCTGCAGATATTTAGCATTTTCTGACCAACAAGTCAACTTTAAATTTACTTTTATACATTTCTATCCATACTTCAGGTTTGTTTTTAATAGAAGTAACAACTGGACTTGGGAAATCATTTTGAGAGAGGAATTGGATAGCAAAGAGAACCAGACACAGATCCAGTCTAGAGAGTTGTAGGAATAAAATCAGGTTTAGATGGGATATTGGGAAGAAATTGTTCCCTGTGAGGTGCTGAGGCTCTGGCACAGGTTGCCCGGTTGCCCGGTGAAGCTGTGGCTGCTCCATCATTGGGAGTGTTCCAGGCCAGGCTGGATGGGGCTTGGAGCAGCCAGGGCTGGTGGGAGGTGTCCTTGCTCATGGCAAGGGGTGGAACTGGATGAGCTTCAATGTCTTACCAACCCAAACCATTCCAGGATTTCTATAAAATGCCATTTCTAGCCAGGCTTTACTCTTGGCACATCCTGTATTCCAGGGAAGGAATAACAGACAGGCACTGGGCATGACATGAAGCCTTCATGAGGCTGATGATGTGTTTCATACTGACAACTTAATTGTCCTCCTCCATTAGAGACTTAAATATCAACTGAATGTTTTCATGCACTGCAGGCAAGATAAAAACAAAGGTGTCTGAGAGCATTCCAGGAAATCAGGGAATAGAGAACCAGGGAAAATGTACAAAGATGACAAAGTGAAAATACAAACTGAAATGAAGGTACAAATGTTGGTTAGGACTGGAGAGCATAGGATTTCCCCTTCACTCCTTAATTCTCTACTCAGTCTCTGGTTTAGGCAGAAGACCTGGAGCTAATTATTTATGCATTGTCTCCTCACTGCACAGAAGTGAAGGAAAAAAGGATGGAATGCTTGAACTCCATTTCCCCTATGCTTACATAGAAGGGAACTGTGCATTCTGTGCCGGGGCAGGAACCAATTAAATCCTTTACTCCTCCTTTAAAGCAATGTTTAGCAGCAGATAAATAACCAAAGCCTCCTGTGCCTCCCTTTTCCTGTACAACTCCTGGCTCAGGGCAGCCTGGGAGGTACAACCCAGCACATATCCATCAGGGAAGTAGCTTGTTTCTTTAGCTAAAAAACCAAAAAACTAATTAGAAGTATTTTTAAACTTAGGTTTCTAGTCAGTGGATTTCAAATGAAGAGTAGAAACTGCAACATTCCTTACATTCACTGCAGATGATAGGAGTGCAGAAAGGCAGATTTCAGAGTTTCCCTACTGAGAGGTGGCCAAGAGGCAGGTCCAGCTCTCCATTCCCACCTGAACTGCCACTGCACATCAGTTATGGACATTAGCCTAAACCTACATTTGCAGGGGAAGTTTTAGCAAGAAACCTAAACCCAGAGCAGAACAGGGAACCAGGAGCAGAGTGAATTCCTGAGACAAGGTGAGCAGCCATGAGAGATAAACCAGGAACTCACTGATAGAACCAGCACTGAGACTCACTGTCTTGGACTGCTCCTCCACACACCTGACACCTCTGAAGTGCAGCAGCTCCTGAGCCAGGATGCTAATTCCATCCGTGGCAAATGCTGTATGGAGTTACCACATTTCTGTTTAAGGCAAAACACCTTTTAGGCACAGAAATGAAAACTAAGGTTAAACTGCTCAAGGTGCAATAAAACCTCAGTTCCTGGATCAGACCTTCAAGCTGTCAGGAGGTATCTCTGTCAGAGCAGCAGCTCCTTAGTCTTCAGCTCTTCTGCTCAATTAATACACAGGAGAGACTTATAAAAATATATAATCAATGCCCTAATGGGACAAATATATAATTTAAAGGGGAAAATTTAAGTTTGCCGTATTTGACTGTGTGAGGTTTTTTAAATATGATTTGATTTTGAACACGATAACATTAAAAACACATTTAGAGCTGTTTCAAATCATAGACTCAACTGGCTTGGTAAAGACCTCCAAGATCATCAAGTCCAACCCTACCGTGGTCACTAGACCATGGCACTAAGTGCCACATCCAGTCTCAGCTTGAAAACCTCGAGGGATGGTGAATCCACCACCTCCCTGGGCAGCACATTCCAATGCCTGAGCACTCTCTCTGTGAGAGTCCAGGGAAAATCTTTTTTAAGCTGCAGTGAAACAGCATCTTAGAGGAACAGCTTAGTCACCAACGGCAGTGTCAGGTACAGCACAGGTGAGAAGGCAGAAAGGAGAAATAATCCATATAATTAAACTGTTTTTCCTCAAGATAACTTTTTAGAGTATTAATATAAGGTTGCACAAAAGCCAGAGACAGTGGAGAAGACAATAAAAAAAAAAAGCCTGTTCTACTTTATAAAGGGTTTTTAGCATCAAAAACATCAACACTGTTAGCAAAAATTCTCAGAATAGGTTTTTGGCAATGCCATTATTTTGCATATTAAATTTAATGCTTTTTGCTACAATTACAAAGCTATTTGTATATGATTTTCTTCTTATATTGAACAGAATATATATTTCTCAGTATTAAAGAAAAAACAGGTTACTTACTCACCTTTTTAAATAAATAGGAACCTGATCAAATATTACACACTACAAAAAAAGGACCAAAACCTGAAACTGCTTTTGAAATCAGTAGGAAAAGAAATGTATCTAAATTTAGCTTGCCCTTTTCCCTCAAAATTCTACTCATTGCTGCATTATGTTCAGGAGCTCAGAACTCCAAACACAAAAGTCACTGAGATCTCATTCTGCTGCACTAGATGAGCCACAGACTTCAAACTGTCAGTAAAAAGGATTCAGCTTTGTGTCTTTACAGTCACCTCCAGACTGTATTTAAAATAGCAGCCAAAAATGTGATTAAACAGTAAAAACAAACCACCATTTATCATTTTATCCATCAGTATCGACAACTCAGAACCCAAAGTCACAAACTGCTTCAAAATCATCTTCTACAAACATGAGACAAACTTCTACATGTCCTTTGCAAACTAATGTCAATACCCCACTGATACTTGAAAGGCAGAAACTAAGTTTTATCAGGGTCTATTGCCAAGAGAAATCAACTGAAACACTGAGGTCCAGCAAATCTTGTTATGAAGGAGAAACTGCATTGATATGTAGACACTGTACCAGTTCTGAAGCACCCAAACCCCTGTGGACCCAGAGCTTCACAGCCTGGTTTTCAGTCAGCATTGTGTCTTCATAGTCCTTTCCAGACAATTTAAAATAGCAGGCAAAAAGGTGATTAAACAGTAAAAAAACCCCACCATTTTATCCATCAGTACCAACAACTCAGAACTCAAAGTCACAGAACAGCTTCAAAATCATCTACAGACACAAGACAAACTTCCACATGTCTTTTACAAGCTGATGTTGATTCACCACTTGTACTTTAAAGACAGAAACTAAGTTTTATCAGGGCCTATTGCCAAGATAAATCAACTGAAACACTGAGGTCCACCAAAATCTTGTTATTAAGGAGAAACTGCATTGACATGCAAAAACTGTACCGGTTCTGAACCACCCAAACCCATGTGGACTCAGAGCTTCACAGCCTGTTTTATTCTGTAATTATCTTTTACTGGAACTGCCCTTTCTGCTCCTGTTTAATTTCCCATCCCTGGTGAATTTTAATCCTTGAGCAGAGCTGTGGAGGAGAAAAAGGGAGTTCTCTTTAATATTTTGTGCATTATTCTCAGGCCTTTAGCATGAATTATCTCTGCCAAGGAGCATCTTGAAGAATTCCTGCTAGACTTCCCTTTGGTTGGAAAGGTCAGGAATACTCAACAGCTTCTACAAGGCTCCTTTAGCTCCTGGAAGGAAACATTTCAGCAGATCAAATCACTAGCCAATTTCTGCCTAGGGAGAACAACAAATCAACACTGCACTACTGTAGTTCTTGGGGGGAAAAAAAAAAATCACTCAGAGCTGTACCAACCATTAATTTTGGTACATTTTACACCTTTAAAATCTTGATTTATGCTCGTGTATATTGTGTGTGGTATTAATCTAAGGTGGGCTCTGACTAGTCAGCAGAAAATGTGTTATTAGAAGGTATTAAATGTACCTCAGTACAACAACTGCAGAGGAAATGGGTTGGAATATGGGGAAAAATGTTAACACCGAGCCCACGTGGAAGTAGTTCACTTGTAAAGCTTAAATATTTAAATATCAAGCATTAAAAATCAAGTTATTAAAACTGATAAACAATAATAATTAGAGTCAATAAATATGCCCATATGAAGTGAATCTAAGATATCAATCCCCAAGATAGCAACAGCCAAACTCAGGTGACTAAAGGATGAGAATAGCCATTTTCATCATCTTTTTCCTTCCTACCCACGTTAATGAATTTGCATTTTCTCATCTTATTTCCAGACTGTAAGATGCTTAGTGGGGGAAAATGGATCTGGATGGCTTGTTAATGCTGGCAGAGCTCTGGTGATTTGCAGGTTGAAATAGGAAATTTAACAGAGATTGCTGGGAAGTGCATTTAGCTAATTTTCAAGTGATTAGTGCTTATCTGGATCCTGTTCTTCTAGGATGTGGCATGCACTAATGCCATGTCATCCAATTAACGTGACCCACAAGGAGCCACGTTGGTTTTCCTTAATTCCTGCTTCACCTACACTGCTCTAAATGCAGAGAGTTCAGCTGATCTGTAAATGTCTGGAAGATTTCAGCCTTAACATTGCAATCTGGGTGGTGAAAAGGTAAATCTGAAGGGCTGTCTGAAAGGAGAGAGCTCAGGTGGAGTGGAAGGAGAAGGGTTTTCCCTGGAGGCAGAAAGCAGAGGGAAAGGCTTCCAAAAGCATTAGAGGTGTCAAGAGATAAGTGGAAGAAGGACATGGACTTCTAGGAGTGGGTCCAAAGGAGGCACCAAGCTGATTAGAGGGACAGAGAACCTCTACCATGAGGAAAGGCTGAGAAAACTGGGATCGAACAGCCTGGGGAAGAGAAGCTTTGGGATGACATAACTGCAGCCTTCCAGTACCTGGAGGAGCTACAGGGAAAATGAAGAGAGACTTTGGACAATGGCCTGGAGGGATAGGACAAGGAGAATGGCTTCAAACTGCCAGAGAGCTGGGATAGATGGGATATTGGGAAGGAATTATTCCCTGTGAGGTGCTGAGGCTCTGGCACAGGTTGCCCAGAGCAGCTGTGGCTGCTCCATCCCTGGGAGTGTTCCAGGCCAGGTTGGATGGGGCTTGGAGCAACCTGGGCTGGTGGGAGGTGTCGTGTCCTGGCCCACTGCAGGGAGTGGAACTAGATGGTGTCTAAGGTCCCTTCCAACACAAACCACTCTGTGATTCTCTGAGAAGGAGAAAGGTTTCCCTGGAGGCAGCAAGCAAAGGGGCAGATTGCCCAGAGCTTGTGCAGGCTCCAGCCTTGGAGATTTCAAGAAACAAGTGGATAAAGCTGTGCTGACCCTGAATTTCTCTGATTCAGCAATCTGACAGTAAGCAACAGATCATTAGCATCTAATAGTGTTAAAATGATTCATGAGAAAATGTGTGACTGGGTTAGAAAATAAGCAAACCCACCCGTGTTTCTGAGCTTGCTGCTCGATGCCCTCCCACAGTCCATATGCTTAATCCCAGTGGTTAGAACTCCCTCAGCCTCTGCTTCCAGTCCCTCATGCAGCAACTAAATCAGGAAAGGTTTACTGCTGCAAAAAATAAACTCATTAACATACATTCTCAAAATCATTTAAAACAACATAAAGCCCAAACCAGAAAATTCACCACACCAATCACTCAGGTACCATAAAGGAGGGGCTACAAGAGAGCTGAAAGGGACTTGGGACAAGGGATGGAGTGATGGGACAAGGGGGGATGGTTTCCCACTGCCAGAGGGCAGGGATAGGTGGGATACTGGGAGGGAATCCTTCCCTGTGAGGTGCTGAGACACTGGCACAGGTTGCCCAGAGCAGCTGTGGCTGCTCCATCCCTGGGAGTGTTCCAGGCCAGGTTGCTCTGGTGGGAGGTGTCCCTGCCCATAGCAGGGGTAGGATGAGATGATCTATAAGGTCCCTTTCATCCCAAACCACTTTGTGATCTGAGAAATTACAAAAAAAGGGAAGAAATCAAAACTTTCTTTAAATAAATCCTATTTTAGGTCCCCTTTGCACTCGTATCAGTCCCTGGCAGAAAACAAGGTGACAGCACAATCAGGCTCAGGGTCCCTCACTCTGGGGCTCAGTGAGGGCCTGCCAAGAAATATTACTGTGGTTGCAGGAGATTTTCCATCAGTGCTGGACTAGCCCCATCTGAGTGTGAAGGGATTTCAGAGACCTTCAGTGCACAGTTCTCACTGGTGTTTCATGAGCACATCAAAACAGAAAGCTCAAAGGGCTGGTATTTGATTGGGTTCTTGCCAAACCTTCATGGGAAGGACATCAATGCAAACAGTGAAACACAGGCAACAGCCCTAAAATGGAAAGTTCTGGTGGCAAACCTCATCAGTATATAGTTATTCTGGGGAGAAAACACAGAAATATTTAGCACAGTCAAAACTTTACTGCTTATAGTTGCTCACAAAACCAGCCCAGCTATTTGCACTGGAGGAAGAGTTGGAGTTAGGCCTAGAATGTAGCAAACTCCAACCCAACGTTCCCAATTTGGCAAAACTGTGGGTAAATGAAGCTTTAGGATGTGCTAATCAGGTGTGTGAGGCCAAGGTTTGTGCCACTGGTGTTACAAAACATTGAGATTTATCTCTTGTTTCTGTAGGGCTTATTCACCATTGGCAAGTCTATTGAACAATATTGTTATTCCATCTAAGAAAACAAGAGGTCTGAGGCCAGTAATTATCACCTGAATGTAAAATGCCAGAACAGAGAGTCTTTGGTAATTAAGTTAATGGGGTTGTTATGTGGAGGTTAAAGAAGAGACAAAACCCAAGTTTGAAAGTGAAAAGAGGCACGTGGCACAGAAGGTGTTTCAGGAAAAGGTCACCTGGAGAGAGGACACGTCTAGGGACAGAAATAGCACTGAGCAAAACACAATTGTCAGAGCTGTGACAGGTGACAAAATCAAGTTTGGGAATGCAAGAATTTGAAAGATCTGCAACAAAAACATCAAGAAGTCATACAAATATGTATTACTTGCTGAATTTAATCCCTGGAGGTGCTCAAGGACAGGTTGGCAACCTGGGCTAGTGGAAGGTGTCCCTGCCCATGGCAGGGGGCGGAACTAGATGGTCTTTATATGTCCCTTCCAACCCAAACCAATCTCTGATTCTCTGATTGACAGTTAACAGTATTTCATGTCCAATATAAAGAGCAAAAATCAAATCAGCTACAGCTAATTTAGAAAGCAGAAAAAAAACCTCAAAAAATTCTTTAATTTAATTTAAAGAAATTTTCATTAAAAAATAAATTAAATGGTGCAAGAATAAGGAAAATGAAAGAATTTCTTGTTGCTGCAGCACAAAGAGGTATAAATTAACACCTAAGTTTGCAAGCAAACAAATCATTTGCCTGAAGGGAATACTTTCATTCAAACACCTCCAAAGCTGCATGAATTGA
This sequence comes from Acanthisitta chloris, assembly GCF_000695815.1. Taxonomy (NCBI): domain Eukaryota; kingdom Metazoa; phylum Chordata; class Aves; order Passeriformes; family Acanthisittidae; genus Acanthisitta; species Acanthisitta chloris. The sequence goes on along the minus strand of NW_008690654.1, from coordinate 35,676 downwards.
TCTTGATAGACACCAATCAATTATTCTGCAAAACTTTACAGTTCCACGTGCTGAAAGAATCCAAGTATTTTTCACTCAGCCTCTTTCTATTCTCTCCAGAAACCAAACACTTCATTTGGATGGAAAGAGCCAAGAGCCTGAGCTGTGCTGCAGCAGAAAATGGCAATAACATGGGGTTTGTCAGGCACACTAGAGCTAAGCTGTTTTTTTCCTCCTGAGATCTATCTTTAATAGAAATTGATTATGTAAAAAGTTACTCTGTTCAACAGAGGGGTTGGATTTTTTGCCATAATTTCTCTTTTGCAGCAATTTCCAGCAGCTCTTAGGAGCTCCCCTGCAAGAATAACATCTCAAAAGAAGTAAAAATGAAGCAAAAATGAATTCTGACAATGTCAGAGCTGAAAGGCTTTTCTTTTTTTTTACCCCGAAAATGTATACTGAGAAACAAACCAGCTGCAACACATGCCAAATTCTGACTTTAAAGGAGATTTAAAGAGCTCTTAGAGCAGCATCTCCTTCATTCTGAGATTCTCACACTGTATCACCGATAACATTTCTGTGCTGGGGCATCCCCAATGAACTGATATCCCCATTTTCCCACTGAATTAGTGCTGCACTTCTCTAACTAACTGCTTTTTGCCAGCTAAACTGCACACAGGAACGTGTTCTTGGGGAAGACAACACTGTTCTTCCATTAACAAGGAGGGATATTCATCAGTAGGCTTGGAGTGTCCTCCTGCAGTAACACAACACCCAACACAGCTGCCTCCAGCCAATTCAGTGTTCTACACCTCTGGCATGCAGCTGGAATCTTCTAAATTCATCTTTTTTTGTGATTTGGAATGTCTTTTGCCTCAGTAAAAACACAGTGGTTGGGAAATGTGGTTGGGCCCCTCAGTTCAGGAGGGACATTGAGGGGCTGGAGCAGGTCCAGAGAAGAGCAACGAGGCTGGTGAAGGGACTGGAGCACAAGTGCCATGAGCAGAGGCTGAGGGAGCTGGGGGTGTTCAGCCTGGAGAAGAGGAGGCTCAGGGGAGACCTTAGCACCCTCTGCAACTCCCTGACAGGAGGTTGGAGTCAGGTGGGGGTTGGTCTCTTTTGCTGGGAACAGATTTAGCAGTTAAACCAAGCACCAAACTAGGCACAGACAGATGCAAAAACAACCAACAGAGGCACAACCAGATGTAAAAACACATCACACCTTTCCAGCCCCTCACTCTGGGGCTTCACTGCACTCCCTGCAGGCAGACTCAGCAGGTCTTCAAAATCAGGCACAAAACTGTCCTTATCCTTCTCTCAGCATCTTTGATTCCTTCTCCTCCACCCAAGAGGAAAATAAAGATGACCTAAATGGTATTAGATGACACTCTGTGCTTAGTGCACAGAGACTGAAGTCCACCAAAATTCCTCACTGATTCCCCTGTTGAGGATCTTGGAGGTCTTTCCCAGCCTTAATGATTCTACTTGGAAAACCTCCTCTGAAATGGCTTCAGGTATTCAGTGTTACATATATATATAAGGGTAACAGTAACAAGTTCTTTTAAATCTCTTTTTGGATGAGCTGCACTGGGAGCACAAGGCCTGGAGAAGCAGAACTCACTTCTCCAGTGGTTCATGCCAAACAAGCAATGGCAGAAATAACTCAGAAAATATTTAATATTAATTAACAGTTAACTTAAGTCCAAGAATTGTAATTTCTTATTTAGGTAGCAATGAAGGCAGCCAGTGCCAAGCCAAGACACCTCAGCAGTGCAGGTGCAGAGAGAAACTCTCAAGTGCCTCAGCAGATGAACTCACAGGATCTTCAACTCAGCCACTACCTGCTGTGTTTAAAACACACAACAAAAAGTAGGGAAGAAATAAATTAACCCCAGTGTCTACACCCCCTTATTTCCACCCTGTATTTCTAATTCACCCTCTGGTGTCCAGGGGCGCCACTGCACTGGGGTTGGACTAGATGACCATGGCAGGGGAGGTTGGGACTAGGTGATCACTAAGGTCCATTCCAAACCCTTAACATACTATGAAACTATGATATGACCAACTAGATCCTGTGATTCTGTGACCTTTAAAGGTGACTTCCAACCCAAAATACTCAACAATGTAACAGCCAAGGCAGGGAAAGCCTCAGTGCACGACGTGGCCACAGGCTGCAGCACAAACCTAACCAAACCACAATGTCCCAGGGCCTCTCCGAGGGGTCCAGACTCAGTTCCCACCATCAGACAGGATTTGTGCTCGATGTTATCATGTAGTTCCTTTGCTCTATAAGGTGAGCTCCAAGTGCTCTGGTGAAGTAAGGGCTGTAATTTCATCTGGATTATGGTTCCTCATTGCTGGCAGGAGGTTGTAGCCGACACAATGCTTAGAATTCAGGAGGTGGATTTCACAGCTCCACTCTATCTTCTGAATGCAAGGCTGCACTCTGAAGGAGAATTGCTTTTTAATTCATTTATTTATTCCACATGTGTGTGTGAGCCAACATGGGTGAGAGGAGCTTGGTGGAATTAATCTACTTCATGGTAAAACTGGCCAGAAACAGCTCAAGTACAGAAATTGCCATCACAGACCTGTTTATGGCCAAGCCATCAGCACAAGGATGCAGGTGCCTGGTGGACTCCCTGACCTCCCAGAGCACACAGACAGGAGAGAGAACCCTCAAAGAACATTTCTCCATGGAGATGGTGGAAAAAAGTAGCATTTTTAGTTTCTAGTCATTTCACCTCTACCATAATCCTCCAGTCCCTCCTAACCAGCAGGGAAAAGCTGAACAATCCCCTTCCCATTCCTCATTTGCAGTATGTCCTTTTTTTGACCCTTCCCTTCCATTTTTGGTTCAAGAAATGTGAACATCTGATTGAAACATTTGTTTTTACATTTGAATTTCATAAATGAAGCACTTAGATGCTGGGTTAATTTAAATCTTTTCATCATCATAATTAATAACCAATTGCTTTCTCCTTCCCCATTTCCAGCGTGGAATTGGATTTTAAACAGCAAGAAGATAAACTACAGCCAGTTTTGAGAAAACTTCATCCTATTGAGGAAACTCAGGTTGCACCTTTGCCTTATTCTCAGGAGAGCTACTCCTCCACTCCCAAGCAAAAATCCAAAACTGAATCAAAAAAGCACGGAAGATGGAAACTCTGGTTCCTTTAACCCAATGTGTAGAGATCAAGGCCTTCTCTGAAAAAGTATTTGGAGTTCTATCCATCATCTCTGACGGGATCTTGGTGGACTGAGGAGTGTTCCTGGCCAACGGCAGCATCCAGTTCTCACCGTGTGTACCAAAAAGGCCTTTGCACCTATGGACTCATGCCTAGGAGCAGGGGGTTAGCCAACACCTTGCCCACTTCTCTTTGCAGTTTGCCAATGTGGGATGTAAAACCTGAATAGAAATTGGGACAAAAGGTGGAAAGCAAAACTATTCTCCCCCCCTTTTAGATCTGGAAGTGTCATGTTCTAACCTGTCCAACCGTAGGCTGTCACCCTGTCCACACCAAAATGTCTTGGTCAAAGCCTTTTGGGGGGTTGGTTTGTTGTTGAGGGGGAAAACCAACAAGCAAGCCTTATGTTTGCAGTGGTGTTCAGTTTTACAACTCCATGTTGATTGGGGAGTGCAGTTTTCAGCACAGAAATCCTGGACAAAGCACAATTTTGCCGTGGCCCAAGGCCACGGCTGATCTCCGAGACGTGACTGTGTGTGTTCTTGCCTTCATGCGATGTAGACTCCAACCAAGCTCTCCCACCCCCACATCACCTCTGACTCAGCTGTGTCCTCATCACCACCACAACCAGTTTGCTGCTCATCTCCAAGGGGAGAGCAGTGAGAAACCTCCCAACATCAGGACAACCACATCAAGCTGACAGGGTCAAGGCTGTGGGACAATCAGCTGTCCTCAATCTCACTTTTGGTACCCAAAAGGTCTAAAAACGACACCTTCCGGCACAGAAACAACCCCCAAAGCCACAAATGGAACAGTCACAATCTGGATTGTTGGCACTGGCCATGATTTAGTAATTTTTTGTAACTTCAAGTCTTTGGAAAACCTCTTCACTTATTGCAGAAGGCACCAGGAAATTCCTAGGCTGCAGCATGTGTCGGATCCTGCTTGGAAGGAGTTGGAATTTTAAAGGTTATTTATTTATTAAGCTTCTCAGACGGGTTTCCCAACTTATCATTTATAGCTCAATCTATTAATGGTACTTGTTAATTAACACACTTAGGGGAAAGATGGGAATCAGTTTTTTTCCTAGTTTTATTTGGCTTTTTTTTTTCAAATGTCACTTAAAATTTTGCTCTGACTTATAAAACTGCAACTTTTTCCTTTCAGTATTTGTTATTGTCATTAAACCTGCATCGAAAATGGTCATTGGTGGGAAAATTCCTCATGCTAGAAGTGGCCAGGGAATGGGAATTTTGTCTTTTGTTTGGTTTTGGGGTGGATTTTTTTAAGAATTTCAGGTCATTCACGTGTCACGTGACAAACTGAGTTGGAAATTGCAGCAGCAGCAAGGAACAAATCCTTCAGCCTTTAGGTGGAGGAAATGGGATCATTAGTTTGCACATCCTAAACATTTGGGAAGTGTTTTCCTTTACACTATTTTTCCTCTTAGCTCAGCATCCAATCCATTACTGCAAAGAGGAAAATTACTACTTACTAGAGGGAAATAACTACTTTTTTCCCTCCCCCCAAAGAGCAAGCAAAGGAAGTTAAGGTGGGAATGGCAAGGCAGAAGATGTCTATGGCAACTCCAAATTCATTTCAGCATGTTTTGATGGAATAAAGTCACTTTTGCAGCAAAACTCCAAGAGGGCTACGAGTTCTTGCACAGGAGCAAATGATACCCTGAAATCCTTTGGAGGAAGGTGAAGGATTAGTAATTAGGTGATCCTGTGTACCAGGAAGGAAGTGCCAAACAAATGTGTTCTGTGTATTTTATATTTTTTTTAACTGCAAATAGAAAACTGTTTACAAGGCAGCCCAAGGTTTAGAAACCCTAATCTTTCCACATAAAAAAAAATGGCTATTTTTTTTTCTTTTCTAAGCAGAAAGAAATGTCAAATATGGACAGAAGAAAACCACAGCAGTATTCAGTGTCATTTTAAACTAATGTCAGTAACTAATGAACTCCTCCATGCTAACATGCCTAGTGCTTGGGGTTTTCCTAAAGAGCTCAAACCAACCATCTCTCCATGGCAATCAATCCCAAACTCCTTAGTGTCACCCACTCAGCTGCTTTGCCCACTGAGCTGTTTGTGGGTGACACCAAAACAAACTGTTCCTGTGTGGTGGTAACTGCCTCACCCAGAGCTTGTGGGACCATGGGGAGCCAGAGAGGAAATGACAACACTGGTGGAAGGAGGAGCCAAAAAGGAAAGTTCTCATGGCATGTCCTGGACATGTCCAGGTTATTTTCTTAAGAAGTTGCAAAATTTTTAATTTTTTACATTTTTTTAAACCTGGGGAAAGCTCCCATCCATAGAGTCCTGTCCTTCCCATCCATAGGGTCCTGCCTCCCACCCACATCTCGTGTCCTGTCCTACCCATCCATGGAATTTGTAATAAAATGTTTTTGCAAGTGTGTAAAATGTATATTGTATTGCCTTTAGAATCACTCAGGCTCAGGTTAGACACCAAGAGGAACAATAAACCAACCCTAAATCCTTAGAGCTTTTAGTTCTGTGTAACTGACAGAGCTTATCTTCACCCTCATGTAGAAGATTGTTGAGGTTCTAAGGAGGAAAATGTGGTTTGACGTTCAGTGTGGCTTTGCTGGACTCACTGACAGTTCCCTGCACCTCATACACTGATTTGCTATATGCACTTCTCCCATATCCTGCTTCAAACTACTTTTTAGCCAATAAATACTGCAGTGATTTTACATCCCTCGCCGAGTCCTCATAATTTCCACCAAGCAACTTACACCCTTTGGTTTAGAACTCTGAGGAAACACTATCTCTGTGAGTAGCACTTGGTTTCTAAAGAATTTAAAAACAAACCACTGTAAAAATAGTTTAAACAAAAAATCAGGATAAACTGAAAAAAAACATGAGAAACAACTCATGATTAAAACTGGAAAATCCTACCCTGGGTACAGAGTGTTTGATTTTCTTGCTTAAAATGCAAACCCACCGTCCATGATGTTAATTTCACTCCATGTTTTAAAGGTTAATCACTTCCACAAATCAAACTGGGTCATTTTGCATGAACCTTCCAATCAAGTCTTGCTGTTAGATGATTCCAGTTCTTTAGGATCTGTACAGCAACACACATTAGACATTGCTACTGGAATTTGACTGGAATTTAATTGGATTGACACTAAAAATCCAACAGCTGCACCACTTTGGCTGGGAGAATGGAAGAGACTACGTGGAAATTTTTCATGTTGTTTCAGCATATATAAAATACATCTGTGGGTCATGGCAATGAGTGGAGAGCTAGAAGTTTGCTCTCCAATTGAGGTGGATGCAGCTTGTTCCCAGAAGTGCTGACAGGGAATGCTCCATACCCATTGCTCTGTCCATCAGGGTATGTTTGACAACACGCAAAGAGCTCAGTCTCAGTGATGGAACAAAACCCAACACCCAAACACCACTCATTTTTGTGAGGTTAGCTTGAAACAGGTAATTTCAGGTGATTTTGGAAGAGAAGAAAACATATCATTCAGTAAAACAACAGTATTTTTACATCAAAGAAGTTCAGTGAGAAAAAAATAAGGTTTTCTTCCCAATGTTTTGCACCACTTTAACTCTAATTTGACAACTTTTAAGGCACAGAAAGGTAATTTACACCTAGCTCGACTGCTAAAAAACTGCAACCCAAAAACCACTCTGCTGTGACCCTCAATAATTCCTATTTCACATAGATTTGATTGTGTATTTCACCTCCTTTCACAAAAGCTGGAAGAGGTCAAGAGATGGACAATCCACCACTGTCTTTGATAAACTTACTAATTATCCCAGTGTTCACCTCCCCCATCAGTGCCACAGTCTCTGCTCTGCCCTTGTCGCTCCCCCATGGTGTCACCAGCTGCTCCTCTTCCCTGAGACAGGAGCCATCTGCACCCCACAGAGATTCCCCTTCAGCAGCACCAAAGGCACCTCTCCATCCTCTTCCTAAGAGCCTCAGACAGTTTCCACACCACAAATCCCTTTCTCTGCTTTCTGATGACTTCTGCAGCATTTCTGTTCTGCTTTCACCACATCCTTGTCCTGAAGTAGAGAGGAGGAAAAAAAAAGCAATATGGGAGACAATCCACTTGCCAGTAAAGCCATGAAGTCCTCTCCTTTCTGCTGCTTCCTAGGTAGACATCCCAAAAGGATGCAAAGTAGCAATTTCTCCCTGATCACAGCAGGTGTTCACACTTATTTTGCTCCCCATACACTACTACGATTTTTCAGAGACATCGTTAGTCAGGACAGTCCTTTGGGGGTTAAAATCCCAGGCTGGTTTGGGGCAGAAGGACCTTAAAGCTCAACTCATTCTGCTCCCCGCCATGGGCACATGGACACCTTCCACTAGCCCAGGGTGCTCCAATCCTCATTCAACCTGGCCTGGAACACATCCAGGGACAGAGCAGCCACAGCTTCTCTGGACAAGTTGAGCCTCTTCTGACACTCTTTGCTCTTACATCTATGAGCTCCATTTTTGACTATCAGAGTGGAATTTGATTTGTTCCACATGAAGGAACCAAGCCTGTTTCTTTACTACACAATGATCACTGCACCAATCTGCCAACTGGAGTATCTTCTAAAAACTGTACACAGAAGGATCCAAAAGCCCCATCTGGATGTCACAGAATCACAGAATGGTTTGGGCTGCAAGAGACCTTCAAAGACCATCTTGTTCCAACCTTCTGCCTGGGGCAAGGACACCTTCCACTAGAGCAGGAAATTTCCTTTCTGAAATCAAAGAACTCAGCAATTAGCTTGTCCTTGGCTTTGTACATGCAGCACATCCCAAGCTGCTGAGCACAGGGAGGTAGGAGCTGCCATGACTCATTTTGGATGCACCATCATGGCTGGTCAACCCTGATTCACTGGAGGAGGCCAACAAAAGTTGCCTCACATGGAACCCAACGTTCTTCAAAAGCTACCAGGCGAGGAAAGAGATGGTTTAAAATCATCCTTCCAAAAACTCCAGAAAATGTGCTCAATTTACTTTTTCTTCAGGCAACATGAAAGATTTTGTGATTTGGTTCTAGGTGACTTCTCCCTGTGCCTGAAGCAGCTCCAGGCAGAAGCAGAATGAGCTTAAAAGAAGCCACACTTCGAGCTGTGGGTGCTGAGCAAACAGCTCAGCACCCACAGGCTCCATCCTGTTCTGACCTCCACCAATAACACAATAAATACAAGTAATAACACAACCACAACCTTCTACTCTGCAAACAGAGAAATAAAAATCACCAGCGAGACCTGCAGAGGAAAATATAGTCCAAAATAATAAGGATTAAAATGCTGCTTAGATTTTTTTCCCCCTGCATGTTAAAAACTCATTGGATGCAGCAGGCTGGAAACTAATGCTAATTCCCAAGTACCTGAATTCCCTCCTGCTTGGTTAGAAACAGCCTGTCCAGGCAGCCAGACTGGGCTTAATCTTAGCTAATACAGCCTGGGGGGTCATTCTGGGGCTTTTTATCCATTTCTGAAAGCTAGAAGAGAGGGCACAGCACCACAAATATTAACTTCAAATCTCCTGCTATGAACTCCTACCAAAATTATGGTCAAATCGTATTTTAAACTATCACTTCTCTTCTCTTCAATTTAACATCTAGTTTTTCTTCTTGCAACTGGTCTCTTATTTCAAGGTAATTCTCTTTGGAAGTTATATGACAAAAATAGTTTATGATTTTGTTTTTCAGGGAAGTCACATTCAAGGAAGCAAAAATTCACCAAAAAAATAGGCAAAGTCAAAGGAGATTATTGAAGAATCTTTGCAGTTCAACACTGTAGAAAAAGAAACTCATGTAATTAGACATCTTCACGTCAGCACCTCAGTTCCTGCTAATCCCCCACTGATCCCATACAATTCCAACCTCTTGGAAACACCATCTCACTGACTTATCCCACAGACCCAACACAACACAGGTGTAAGTCACACAAGCCTCAAACTCAGGAGGGCACACAAAGAATAGGAGTAAGACACAAACTGGAACAAGTGTCTCTGGGATCTCTAGGGGGAAACACCAAAGTTGAGGCACCTCAAGTGCCTCAGAGCTCCAGAGGTGTTAGGACAGGGGATCGTGAAGAATGTGAGGGATTATCAATCTGTGTCCCTGTGTGCTAGCAAAGAGAAGAGCAGCCTTGGCTGGAATGAGAAGGAGCACTGCTCCCACCCACTGGAGCCACTCACAGCAGGAGATGCTTCCACAAGGAACTAAGAGCAGATAAACCTTAATTTACACCATAATTTAAATCCATAATTTACACCAACAGGAGGAAATGCCAGTTTCTCAGTACTCTAGATCCAAGTCACTCCTTCATATTTATCTATTATGCAATATCAGGATTTGGATGAAGATAACATATGCATTTTTCCAAGGAGAAGACATGGATCTTAAATACCCCAATACAGCTTTATTTATAGAGGGGGGAAATTGCCACGTCCTATACTTTACTAAGTTATCATGACTTGAATTACACCTTTGTAAGATCCTTTATATTCCAAATTCCTTCCTCCTAGTCATCCTACCTGGTTAATTCTCTAAGCTCCAGGTAAAACTAAAGGGAGAAACCCTCCTTGAGTCCAAACTGAGAGAGGGAAGTCTAGGCTGGATGTAAGAAAAACGTTTTTTGCTGTGAGGGTGGTGAGACACTGTCCCAGGTTGCCCAGGGAGGCTGTGGCTGCCCCAACCCTGGCAGTGTTCACAGCCAGGTTGGCTAAAGCCTTGAGCAACCTGCTCTGGTGGGAGGTGTCCCTGCCCAGGGCAGGGGTTGGGGCTGGATCATCTGTAAGGTCCATTCCAACCCTTAAATTCTATGATTCTATGAAGAAAAGTCAAGGCATCATTTCAGCCCAAACCTGATCCAAGAAGGGTCAGGTTATAGCTCCTAATTTTCACTTGCATTTTACTCTTCCTACTTTGCTGATGACACACAAGTTACTCACAGAGACATCCTTCCAGCAATAGGCTGCACTGTGAGGTAGGAGTGAGTACTCATGGAAAACACCCCAAAGGATTAGTAGTCATCAGCGAAGATCGAGGCCGGACTGACTCCAAGCTGTGCTCGTGACAACGATGGATATTTTTAATACAACTTGCACTGAGCTAAAATCAAGCTAGAAGTTTCCAAATATCATTTGATAACTGCAAAAGGCATAATTAACATTTGGAAATATCATCTGAATCATGTTCATCAAAACAATAATTAATTCACATTCAAAATGCAACTGAAGGAGCTGAAATAATATATGGAAGTCTTTCCACTTCCTTCCACTGTCACTGCAGCCTAGCAGTGAATGTTCTGCAGGAATGACCTGTACTAGGGATCATTTTCCCAGAGAGGTTGTGGATTCCCATCCCTGGGAGTGTTCCAGGCCAGGTTGGATGGGGCTTGGAGCAGCCTGGGCTGGTGGGAGGTGTCCCTGCCCATGGCAGGGGGTGGGGCTGGATGAGCTTCAAGGTCCTTTCCAACCTAAATCACTCTGGGATTCTATGACTTCCTGCTCCAGCAATAATCTGGTGACCCTTTATCCCTTTTTTACCACAAAAACTATTCTTGTAAATCAAAACAATCAAAGTGGAATACCAAACATAACACAATAAAGACAAAACTTGCCAACACAAGCACCACCAAGTGCCAAGCAAACAGGGAAAAGCAGGCAAGTAAGATTTGCTGAGGGCAATAAGCCTTCTAAAAAGTCAAATATCACTGGGGGCAATTGCAGAGATAATTTAAACTGGCAAAGAAAGGTGAGATCAAAAAAACCAAGTTGCTAATGGACTTGGATACAGCTAACAAATAACCCCAAGAAGGAAATCAGTGTATCAAACCCAACTGGACAAAAGTAATGCAGAACAAAGTTACAACTGCTCAGACAGATTACAAATCTGGTCCACTTTGACCAGTTTCCTACATATAACTGTTGCCAGATCAGACACCCAGGGAAGACTATAAAGTAAAAGCAAACACAGTGACACTCCCAAAACCACACTCAGCTCTATCCCCATTTTAGACATCAACAGGCCTCACTATTTCCTTCATTACTGAGTCCAATATTATTAATTAACAGTTGAAAAACTCAAGTGTCAGGCTGTAAAACCACAGTGGCACAGCATAGGAACAGGGTGACTTGCAGCTGCAGCATCAGCCCTTCCCCAAGGATAGGCAAACACATTTCGGGCTCTATTCTCCCATCATTTGCATTCTGCTCTCTTGGTTAGCTCAGCTGTAGTTAACACAGGCAAGAAACCAGCCAAGTCTCTTGTCCACACTTCTCAGCTGGCTAATTACCAATGGCACAGCATTTTGGTGCACTCAGACACCTAAAATCTGGTTACATCACCTGCCCACAGGTATTTGTTTCTCAACCACAGCACAGTCACCAAGCACTGGTTTACAGCTTCCTGAGCACACACAGAGTTAGAGAAGGCTTTGATTGCTTTGGGTCACCTGGGATTTCAATCCTATTATAGCCAGGTTCAGGAAGATGTGACAGAGGTATTTAAGTTGACATCAAGAGACACTTACGATGAGCTCAGAATCACGTCCCATGGAAATAACTGTTCTGTTTACTGTCCTCAATAGCTTCTCCATGATTATCTGGACATGTCTTTGTGTTGGCCCCTAAGGAAAAGGAATAAATTAGTGGTAACTAGCTACAACAGGCCCCAATACAATTGAAGCATCCATGTCTGCCTTTAAATCCACCTGAAAATTAAATAAAGCATCACTTGCTGTTGATCAAAGGCAGAAAATTAGTCTCCAATTTAACAAACCCCATGCAAAGTCTCTTTTATTAACGCATGTTCCTGATAAATTAACATGTGCTGTTACAACTCCAATGAAAAGCAAGTCCCTGGAAATGCAGCACAGCCTAAGACATTTAGTTACCTAATAATTTTATTTTCCCCAGTCAGTTTTTCAGCATCCAAACCCCAAAGGCATCACTGAGTCAGGAGGGAACTGTTCTGCAACAGCTCAATTACAGGAGAGAGAAAAAGCAAAGCAAAACTTTCATTAAGAGCAGCCAATTTCAGTCAGTTGTTTCAAATTAATATTTCTGTATTAGAAGGAATCCACCACTATTCTTGAGAGAGCTGAAAATGATGTAGTTACTGCAAGCAGCTCTTAAGGACAAGTGCAAAAACCTCATGATGGCAAAAAAACTGAAGCCAAAAAAAAACACAACAAGGAGAAAACAGATGAGTTTTGCTTACAGCTTTTACTTTACACAAGAAAAATGTCTGAAGAACCATCAGGAACACCAGTACCAATACACACAGGTACTGGTCCTGCAACCAGTGGGAGCTGCAAGTGAGTTCCCACCACAGAAATTCAGCTAGCAAAGAGTGACAAGCA
>NW_008690654.1:2806-23129 GCF_000695815.1 Acanthisitta chloris | reverse complement strand
CCTGCTGCAAACCAACCCTCTCCCTGCTGCAGCCACACAGAGATACTTTCAAAAAGCAACAAAATCAGAGCAAGCCCAAAAAACACAGTCAAATAAGATGCTAGACACGATGTGAACAGCTGAACCCTGAGGTCCTTTCCAAGTGAATTAGTGTATGATTCTGCACAGGACTGAAGGCTCAGGCAGCAGCAACAGCAGCTGAAATTTTAAGAGAGCATCAAATCTCTCTGGCAAAGCAGCAATATATGTATGTTTGCTGAAGTCAAGAGAAGATAAAAAAGGATTTATTATGCACAAAAAGGGACTATTATACATGCTACACATCTGTGTCCTGTGTCAGTAACAATACGAGTCAAAACATTTCCCAAAATGCTCATGAGGGGGGAAAAAAACCAACATCAAAACAAAGCATTTTCCACCTGGCAGAGGCCAGACACTGTAGAAGTAAAAGGCTGAACTCCTAAGAATATCTGTTTATCATGACCTAACCAGAAAAGGTGTATTGGATGTGCCCCAGAAACAGTAAGTGCTGTGTTGGATGTGCTGTGGGAGATGTGACTCTACACATCCTCACCACTGGTGCCTAAAAAGAAGACCTAGACACTGGTTCGGAAGTAAAATTAAACAAAGGAAAATCAAATCAAAGCCACCAGGAGTTACCTGCTCAATTTATTTCACCAAGATCATTTAAGTGCTAATCATCAGAGAACTGTATGATACTAACCACATCTTTCTTGTACAGCACTTCCAGGATGTTACTCAGCAACTGGCAACAAGCCTCCAAATCTTCTTGTCTTTCCAAGTGATACTTGAGCTGATCTGTCATTGTTGGCAGCAAGATTTCCCTGCAGTCTGCACACAAAACATGAGGTTACACACACAGCTTTCAATAACTGCAGAGTGCTGCCTCAAGAGCCAAATCTGCTTCAGTGCTTACATAACGTACAAAAACATCAGCAAAAAGAGGGTAAATTACATATTTCCAGTCACCTGCTTTTCAGACAAACCCATCAAATCCTGTAAAAGCTGTAAAGGCAGTGAAAATATAGTGCTTGGGTTAAGAATGGACAAGCATGACCTTCCCACCAGGTTCAGCTTAGCCAATACCTGAGTGGTCCCATGGATATGAACTGTTTCTGCTGAAAAACATTGATTTACTGGCCCTGCCCAGAGCAGAGAGAGATGGGGAAGATGAGAAAATAGTCATGGAGCTAAATATTGATCTCAACATTTTGGCTCAAGTCAGGAACATAAGGAAAATAAGGCAGAGGTTGATACTCCTAAACCTACCAGCAGGTCCCACTGGGGCACTGATCTCATCAATCTAATTAACATATAACTTGCCAATTATCTTGCACAGAGGAGTCAGGTGCACTCCCAACCCTGGGCCATGCTCTCTGTCCTTCAGGAGAGATTGCACAGCCAGGCACACCAACCTTCTGCATGGTGCCATCAGCCACAACCATCACGGGGTAAGACAGGACACTGGTCTCTACTCGTCTCTTCATCCACCAAAGCAGCAGAGAGAGGAGATAGAGCCTTCCCCATTCCCAGCCCCCAAATACACCCCTGCCCAAAGGAGGGGAAGAGGTTATTCTTCTTCTTACTGAAAAAGAGCTAATGATGACTAAATTGCACAGTGGATATACCATCAGCATAGAACTCAAACCTTCTGAGGTGAGGGAAAGCAGAGCAGGGAGGGACCAGGGTGGAAATAAAAGCTTTTTCATATTTCTCCACCTCCTCTAAAGAGTATTGACCAGGAGCAGAAGAAATCCATGAGATTCTTCCAGCTATTTAACCCAACTGGACACCAGTTCCCAAGTCCCTTTCCCTCCCAGTCTGCCCAGCTATGTCCTGTTCCTATGGAAGAAGGAATTATGTCTGCTCTGAAAACACACCTGGAGAATTCACTTTCTAGATGCCACATTGGCTGTTGACCCACAAGATCCCTAACTATCCAGTACCTGGGAAATATGGATGAAGCTCTTGACTGCCACATAAAAGACAGATCACACTGACATTGTTTTTAGTGGTATTACCCAAACTGCTTAGACTTGATGACTCTCAAGAGGAGACTTCACGGCAGATCTTGATGACTATGGCATTGCTTAGAGATTATTCCTACACAAAAGCTGAAATCCCTGGAACATTCAGAAATGTTCCTGAGCACTCACTTAAGTCTCTATTTAGGTGGATTTTAAATAGCTCTGGACCAGTAAACACCTTGGTCATTTAACCACCAGTTTTACAGCTCAAAAAAGAGGAAAAACATGGGGTTTGCTGAATTTTCTGCCTCAAAAAAACAGACAGTGAAGCCTGCAATATGTTTACCTGAGGAAATACCTGGCCATGACTTCATTACATTCCCTTCCCTAGACAGCAGAAAATTGGATTACAAAGGATCCAAATCTAGTAAAACAAACATCTTCCTAACTTCCCATTGTTTACAACTATATTATCCTAATTCCATACAGAGACTAAAAGTAAAGGGTGGTGATCTCTGCAAAAATATGGCTAAACAGACCTGACTTCACTGAAAAAGAGCTTATTATCAGGATACTCATTACATGGCCTAAAATTATTTATACACAAAGGAAGTCTCCAAGCTGCCCTAATACAGTAAAGACAATTATATTTGTGCTTTTAAAGGAATATTTGGCTGTCATGTATTTCAAGTACATTAAAACCAAACAGAAATGAACCAGCACAGCAAGCCCTGCAGAGAAAGATGAAATCATGAGTGAAGATTCAGCCAGTACAGAAAGATTTTCCTGGTACTGACTCACCATGAATTTCATAGAATCACCACTTTATATTCACTTTCAAAACTTCTGCGTCTGAAC
This sequence comes from Acanthisitta chloris, assembly GCF_000695815.1. NCBI lineage: Eukaryota > Metazoa > Chordata > Aves > Passeriformes > Acanthisittidae > Acanthisitta > Acanthisitta chloris. Next base: position 20,283 of record NW_008690654.1, on the reverse strand, counting down.
TGCCTCTTGACCACTCACTTCTACCCACAAAAGCTCAAGTCGCTCAAGTACTCAGAGTTTACATGGCAGGAATCAAAATTAATTACTAATAACCCAGATTAATCTGACCCCAGAGAATGGCCTAATTCAGCTCAGCCTGTTCACCCTGAAGGAGCTCTGATCACAGCCTTCCTCTGCCTTTGGGAGACCTCAGCACATGCTGCTCCCACAGTTTTGGACTCTTGTGGAAAGCAAAGAGCAGATGAAGCCAAACCCCCCCGAGCTCTAGGTCCTGCACTGTGATCTCTCCCCAAACTCAGGGGAGAGTAAGACCCTCAATGCTCACGTGCTGAGCACTCCAGCAGAGACAGACAGCATCCCTCTGATTCCCCTGGCAGTGAGGTGAATCAATCTGTGATAACTTAGAGAGACCCTAATTAGAGGTCTGACAATGTCTCGTGTCCCTGTTAGGCTCCACTGGCAGAGCAGGGGAAAAGATCAATCTGATACCCTCAGCACACAGAAGGCAGAGCTGCAGCTCTGTCACCTCTAAGGAACATGCTCTGACCAAAAGGAAAGGCATTAAAGCCAAATTTCTGAGAAAGGCAGAGCTATCTGACTTGTCACACTGCTTCCTTCAGAGTTACACAACTACACCAAACACTCAGTTCCCTGGGGTGGACTGAACAAGGCTCCTCAGGTACCACCTCACAGGCTTTGTGCCTCCCTCAGCAGCCACCTGTGAGCATCTGCTGCCTGGTACAGGGTGGGGGATGAAACAGGGTGTCAAGGTGTGCTGGGCACTTGGTACAAAGATCCAATATGATGAGGAGAGGCTTTGGGAGCTGTAGGGGCTGAGGCTGGAGAAAAGGAGGCTCAGTGTGGACCTTCTTGCTCCCTGCAACTCCCTGACAGGAGGTTGGAGCCAAGTGTGGGTCAGTCAGTCTCTTGTCCCAGGGCAGAAGTGACAGGAGGAGAGGAAACAGCCTCAAGATGTGCTAGAGGAGATTTAGATGGGATATTAGGGAAAATTTCTTCATAGAAAGGGTTGCAAAGCACTAGAACATGTTACCCAGGGCAGTGCTGGAATCACCATCCCTGCAGGGATTTCAAAGCTGTGTGTATGTAGCACTTGAGGACATGGTTAGTGGTGGCCTTGGCAGTGCTGGGGAATGGTTGGAATTTATGATCTTAAAGCTCTTTTCCAACCTAAGCAATTCTGTGATTCTACAAAATCCTGTTTAAGAACAAACAAACCCATAAATCACTACCACCGAAACCCCTCACACCCACAGCCCAGAGTGTCCTGTGAGCACCCACACTGTGGAATCCTTCTGGAGATGACTTGGCCCTCAAATTACCAGTGGAACTTTTATCATAAGGAAGAAATACTGATATAGAGCTTAGTGTGAAGTAAGCAGAAAGGAGTAAATATTGCCAAAGGGAAAGCCAAAAGCTAGGCCTAAAATCAAAAGGGTATTTCACCATGCTCAGCATCTGGCACATAAGGAAATCATATTTACACACTGGATGATCTTACACACACACAGATATCTATATTAGATATCAATATATAACAGCTACATAGATAGCAACCTGGGCTAGTCCCTGTCCACGGTAGGGATTGGAACTAGATAGTCTTTAAGGTCCTTTCCAACCCAAACCATTCTGTGATTCTATGCTACTTAAACCAATGCAATGTTATGGTAATAAGCTCTACCAGGAGATCACATTTTTGGTGCATCTTAGCTATCAACTACTTAAAAAACATTGAATTGATCAACTGTCTGTTGATTACTTGGAAGTAGAGAGGAGGAAAGGTTAACCTTCATCAGGCTGCCTGTCACCAACACCTCCCAGCCCTGATTAATGGGCAACCTTGACAAATGCACAGTCTAGAACATTGGTCTCCAGCTGCACAGGCAGCTCTGAAGGCAGCTCAGGAGGATGATGCACAATGATTACAGACAACAATAACTCGACATCTGTTCCAGCGCACGAGTCCAACCCGTGGTGATTAATGTCAGGGGAATGTGCAGTGAGAAGCAAATATTCATCTTTAGAAAAGGATGCTCAGGAGGCATTAGCAACTTCTGAGCACCCAAGCAAAGGCTCCAGGGAAGCACTGCCAGAGGAACTGAATTCATGCAATGAACGTGTGGCAAGTGAAAAACATTTCCTCTGGAGGACACTGATAAATGCATTTCGGGATTTTAGGGTTCATTTAGTTCCTGTGGCCAAAATAATTAAACCTGTGCTTAATAACTTTATTTCCACTACATAGCATGGAGACAGAGACTGCATTTTTAGTCATAATTAAACAATCAGAAGTCTTATAAGTGTTAAAAACTGTCTACTGATCTTTAATAGACTAAGGGAGAAACCCCTAGATTTTCTGACACTACAGCAGCTCCACAGCTCACTTGGTAATCAGCTGGAAGTCATTTGGAAAACAAAGCAACAGAGAACCCAAACAGCTCCATGGGACAAAACAAATCAGACAAACCACTGTTTACATAAGCCAAAAATCTGGAGGTTTGCAAGGATAAGACACTAAACATTTAACTCCCACCCACGAGAATTCCACGTGTGGAACTGCAAATATACAACAGGTTATTACAAGGCTGTTCCACACTCGTTTATAACTTACTAGGGAAGGAATAACTGTTACTCATTTATACAGGCATTTAATTCTACGTGGAAACAGTTATTGTATGTAATAATTACATACTCATATTTATCTTATCTATAACTGTTAGTACATAAAATATTATGCACATATGGGAAAAGTAAGAACATATTTATGCACTTGTCCTAAGTGTATAAATATTTGTCTCAACTGGTACATTTCAGGCTTTCTTCACCTCTCAAAGCCTGCTGAATTAGGATGTTAATCAGTGACAACTTCCAACCCTTTGCTGCCTGCACGAAGCTGCAGCTCAGTTAGCTCAACACTGAGACCTTCAAAGACCCTACAGAGCCAGGGGAAAAAAAAAGTGGATACATTTTAAAACTATATTTTACATCATTTTTAAGAGATACCAACCACACCATAACAATTCACACTCATCCACGGTCCCAAACTCTTCAGCTTTCACACTAAACCCTCCATCACTCACTATCCTTCAAGCTTAAGCTCAGCAAACTATTTCACACACCTCTCTCTCACCCCCAGATCCCCCAAGCTTCCCACATTCAGGTATTCTGAATTGCAATTCCTCTGGAGACAGAAATAAATCTTCCTTGACCTCCGGAAGCACAGAATTAAGAGCAATTTTTTCTCCACCAGAAATACACTGATGAAATTTTCTGTCCATTTGCCAGCTCTCCATCAATTCCACAATGCTGTGCTGCTTATTGCTTTTAGAAAAGAAAATCTCATTTCTGCAACAGGATACAGGATTAGTTGACAACTTATATGAAAGTATTGCCTATCAGTTTAAAATTATGGAATCAATGAAGAGAAGCAGAGGCACATTTCAGTAATGAACTCCAACCCACAGAGCCAGGCAAAGAAGGATCTAAAGATAAAAAAGACTGTGGCTAGGGGTGAAATTTAATTTTAAGTGAGTTTTAGTGCTTATGAAAAGGACTCAGCACAACTGGTTCTTCAGACAGTAACTTCAGAGGGAATGGCTATGAGGATGAAGCGCTGTAAGATTCGAGAGCTGAAGCACCTTTCCCACGAGGAAAGGCTGACAGAGCTGGGGGTGTCCAGCCTGGAGAAGAGAAGGCTTTAGGGAGACCTTAGAGCCCCTTCAGTGCCAACAGGGGCTCCAAGAGAGCTGCAAAGAGACTTGGAACCAGGGCCTGGAGGGACAGGACACAGGGAATGGATTCACACTGCCAGAGGGCAGGGATAGATGAGATACTGGGAGGATAAAAGGATACCTGTGCCAGTGCCTCAGCCTGTGAGGTGCTGAGGCACTGGCACAGGTTGCCCAAAGAAGCTGTGGCTGCTCCATCCCTGGGAGTGTTCCAGCCCAGGTTGGATGGGGCTTGGAGCAGCCTGGGCTGGTGGGAGGTGTCCCTGCCCATGGCAGAGGGTGGAACAAGATGAGCTTTAAGGTCCCTTCCAATCCAAACCACTCTGTGATTCTCTGAGTTGAAATCCTGTCCATCTAATGAACACCCTTAACTGGCTCCAGACTCCACTGTGATGGCAGCAAGGCCAAAGCAGCACTCGAGGAGTCTGAGGGGCCCTGCTCACCGTGCTGTGTGAAGAGGTCACTGTGGACAATCTCTATCAGGCAGTAGAGCTTCTGGATGGTCAATCTGCTCACAGGGACATTCAGGATGAACTCAGTGAAGAGTTTGCTGCATACAAAGGGAAGAGTAGAAGTGTATTAAACTCTCTCCAACATACATAAAAGCATCCAATAGACAAGGACAAAATACACAACTTCATAGTTTTGGCCAAGCAAACTCAATTTTTTTGAGATGTGAGTTAGGTAGGAAAGGCAAAGAAATATGAATTGTCTTTAACACATTTGTTTAGGTTTTTATATCTTCACTTAGGTTTCATTTTAGGGTTTGGATTTCATTGTGTTCATTTCAGTTGTCTGTGCTAGAGGTTCTTCACTTCAACCATCACGTGCTGAATATATATGTCAAAAACAAACGTGATAATTCGTGTCACAAGCTATCTACAACAACAAAAAATGAACACACAAACCCCAGAAATACACACACTTTAGGGTGATAAGTTACCACTACACTCCTCAGCTGAGCACATAACATTGTGGGACAATACACAAAAGACTTCTTGGCACTTCTGCATTCCTTCCTAACATCTTTATGGTTTTGTTTTTCCTATTAAGCCTTTACTGCTAAGTCTCACCCAACTTCAATTTAAACCCTCTCAGTATGTAATTGTAATTTGGATTTGTAATATCACAGAAAAACTGGAGAGTCTGGGGTAAAACAGGCCAAGTCCAGATATTTTCACTTGGATTATTTCCTCAGGACTTTTGCTATCACACACCAAAATTACCTAGGTCAGAAACTCCAGAAGTAACTAGTTCCCAGGCCCAGAGAAGCATCAGTGTGTGTGTAAAACAGTTTGCAGCACAGGCAAGAAGAAGGTAAATCTGATTCCTGAGCCCACTGGAATGTCAGACTGAGATCATACTTATCTATTTTATATCTACTTTATCTTTCTCCTCCTCATATTGACAAAACAAGAAGACAGAAACAAAACCAGACAATATATTGAAGGATTTGTGCAACCAAACTGGATTTAAAAATGGTATTTTGCAATTTAAATGACTTTTAACAGCACCATGAAAGATAAAGGGGAGGGGGGAAAATCAGTATAAGTTAAAAGTTCTCCTAAAACCCAAGTTTTAATTTGGTTGCTCTTTTTTTCTTAAATATCATCTTCTCATCCTTGTTATTTACCAACAACATTCCTTCAGGAGCTATTGAAATGTTGATCCACCAATAGGATTCACTGATTATTTATTATTAACAATATTTATCAAACTTTTCAGATGATCATATTTCATTGTCTCTATTTTTATATATGTGAGTGCATATACATATCTACACATAAAAAATAAAGATTATCTAGATAAAGTTCACACTACACATTTCATGACTCACCTGAGTTCCTTTGGATCAAACACTAGTTTCACATCATTGACAATAGCTGGCAAATATTTAAGTGCTGCCCCCTGAAAAAAAACCAACAAAAAAAACAAATGAGCAAGCCTGAAATCAGTGTCTTTAAAGGTGATGCAAAACTGCAGAAGATAATCCACATATGAGCAGGTTGGTTTAGCTTCACCCAACCCTTGTGGCTTCCTCTTCCAGATTCTTTCAGTTTCCCCTAAACTGAAATTCAATGAGAAGTAAACTCTTAGACTTAACAGATTGAAAAGAAGAAAGAGGCATGAAAGACACAACCCACACCAAGATTAGAGACTTAGAAACTCCTTCCAACATCTTACAGAAACCTTTTGGTTTCTCCAACCCCTTTACCCCCATCTTCTGTAAAGCAACTCCCCACCCACCTCACCAGCCAATGCTCTAGATGTTTGGGTTTAATTTTCCCTCCACTTCTGAAAACTTAAACAAAAAGACTTAATTATCATCTTTCCCAGCAGGAAATTCTTGGCAGTCAGGAATGAAACTGCAGCTCTTCCCAATTCCCCTTGAACCTGCAGCTCTCGCTCCATTTCACAGCACATAAAAGTGTTCAGAAGATACAAACAGGTGTTAAATATTTTAACTATTTCTAGCAATCTTAACTCATTTGGTCTATTTCTTTGGAAGAATGAGTAGATAATAATTTATTTAGTGAACATTCTCTTAGAGGCAAAAAAGAGCAGAAATCAGAGCAGAATCAAAAATCAGGAGATTTTTTAGTTCATAATTTTCCTCAGGTTCCTCAGATTCTCCTGCTCAGTCTATGCAAGACCTGGAGAAACTGACACTACTTCCAATACAAACCACAACAGCCAAACTTGTTTCCTTTCCCCTTGCAATTTATTGATAAATAAAATCAAATTATTCTATTACAGATGTGGCTTTGCCTCAAAACGGGACATGACTCATTCCATACAGAGGGAATTTCTCTTTGGTCCCAGTGCTTAGCATCTGGAGCTTCCATCAATGAGAGCACTATATGCTCCCTGTTCTGTGGAATCAGGAGGAAGATGAGCCTTTCTATTTTTCTTTTTTGATCAGTTCTTTTCTCATTTGAAGTCCATGACATCAGGCAGTCCCTACACTAGAAGGATGTGGAGCTGCTGGAGCAAGACCAGTGGAGTCAAGGAGATGCTCCAAAGGCTGGAGAACCTCTGCCATGGGACCAGGCTGGGGGTGTTCAGCCTGGAGAAGCTCCAGGGAGACCTCAGAGCCACTTACAGTGCCTAAAGGGACTCCATGAGAGCTGCAGAGGGACTTTGGAAAAGGCCATGCAGTGCCAGGACAAGGAGGAATGGCCTCAAGCTGAAGGGAGAGTAGATTTAGATTGGATACTGGGAAGAAATTCTTCCCTGTGAGGTGCTGAGGCACTGGCACAGGTTGCCCAGAGCAGCTGTGGCGGCTCCATCCCTGGGAGTGTTCCAGGCCAGGTTGGATGGGGCTTGGAGCAACCTGGGCTGGTGGGAGGTGTCCCTGCCCATGGAGGTTGGGACTCGATGATCTTTAAAGTCCTTCCAACCCAAACCATTCTGTCATGTGACAAGTGATTACATTTTACACCTCCACAGTCTGTCAAAAGAGAAAAGTTCTATTCAACCCCAGTTACTACTGATAGAAGAGCCCCAGACAAACAGACTCCAGGACTATTGCCTTGTACAGAGAAAACCACTTGTCTGCTTTCCCACAACTCCACTTCTCTGCCACAACTCCACTGATTTTAGACCAAATCCCCCCATTCCTGAACACAACAAGTCAACAGCTTGATGACAGCCCAAGGAGAACTCCAAGCAGCACCAACTCTGCCCCTTCTCAAAGAGCAAATCCCCAACCTGCCTATAGGCTAAGATGCACATTCCAGAGCCTTCCAGCTTTTATTCCTAGTCCATTTAAACTGCCAAGCTCCATCATCAAACACCCTACGGAGCTTAAAGGACTCCTTCCACGCTCCCAAATCAAGCTCGTCACTGTAATTATGCAAATGAGCCATTATGTGCACGTTCCTGTGCTGTGATGGATGAGAGCTCTAATGACCAGTTATAACCAGCAGAGCCCTGCGTTTATTTGCTTATCATTCCAAGGCATGGAGCAATAGATGTTTAGTAACACAGCCTAAAAGGGAGCTTTGCATTTTATATCTTGAATTAAAATTTCACACTGCGCCGGCAGGAGGGTAAAAATTAACGCTTTAATGGCTCAATTAACACTTTAATGGCTTAATTAACAATTTGATGGCTTCAGTAAAACCCTGTTTACAACATCCATTGGAGGCTTGTAGTTACAACAATTAGCAGCAACTTGGGTTCAGCTTTACGGGAAAAGCCATTCCCGTTTAATTCTTCAAATTTAAAGGGAACTGTGGAAGTGTATTTCCCCATTTCCCTTCCCCACTGGCTCAAGATGATCAGATAAGATCAATCTCCATCTGTCTAATGCAAAGGGCTCCTAAAATCGCTTTTTGTGGGGATTAAGTGATGGAAAAGAGCAGCTCTCACTGTAGATTTTGCCCTGCTAAAGCTGATTCTCCTAGCAGTAGCTCAACTGCAGTGCTGGTTATTCCCAGGATACTGCAATACATAATTGAGGAATATGAAACTCAGTAGATGAAAAAACCTGTTCTTGTCTTTCCAAATACCATCAGGAGAAAAAAAAAAGCAAATAAGCATCTGGTTTCCTGGTTGGGGTTTTTTTTTCCCATCTAAATAAATTACATTAATTACTTTCCTCCCTTGATCAGCACTGGACAAAGGTTCAAACTCCTCATCTCTGCAAGAAGCACATGGCAAAGTGCAATCTTCATTTCATGATGCTTAAAACACTTGAAAACACCAAACAGCATTAGAAAAAGCACAATATGAACCACCCTAATTTGGAATCAAACAGGTTGGGCAATAATTCCCCTGTGTTCACACAAGGTGCAGGTACAAAGCTGCAAATCTCAGTCAATAATTACACACAGTTTCAAGCTGAGCTGCAATAAAGATGGTACTGCCTGAAGGGGCTTTTCTCTTTGTGGAAAACAAGCGACAAATTATTACCACCCTTATCAAGTTACCAAATCAGTCATTTTCAGCATCACAAAGCCTACAAATATACTGGGAAAGGGGAAGGAAAGAAGGAGAGAAGAAACGAGAGTGCATCATATGAATAATGGATATATCTTCCCTGAGCTCAAATTCTTTGTACACTCAGAGTTGTATTGACTGTGGGGTATTATTGGAACTCTATTTTTTCCCCAGGATGTGATTCACATGGCTCAGCACAACGTCAGCAAGGCCACAGCAGCCTCCAAGTACCTTCAGGATCTTGCCTCATCCCTCCCTTCTCCCTCTGCCAACCACCCAGCCAGGCCCTCCCACAAAGAGACATTCCTTGCCCCTTTGGGGATGCCATAGCTGTGCATAAAAGGGAATAAAGCACAGACAAAGCACATCCAGATGAGAAGAACCATTAGCCAACACTCAACTCTACACAGCAGCTGCCAACAGAACCTATGGAAGTACTCAGTGGCGGAGTTCAGAGCCTCAAGGATATCCTTCTAAGCTATAAAGAAAGGCAATTAAGTATGCCAAGAACTAAAATTCACTAAGTGAAAATAGTAAGGGCCAGAAAAGTCAAAGCTATGCCTTAAATAGAATAAATTAAGCCATAATTGATGGTCACAGATCTCTGCACAGCCAATCCAGGGGATGGTAATTCCTAGGTTTTATCACTCCACAGCATAATTGCAATTTATTCCTTAAATCACCACAACCCCCATCCTGTGTGGAGCAGCCAACCTTTAAGATAAATTCATTGATAGGCTGCTAATGACTTAACAGCTAATTGCATTCTCCTAAACTTCTTCAGAGCTGGCAGTGAAATGACATTCCCGCTGAGGGATCAGACTCAGTGATGGACATTATCAAAGGATCAGTTGAGGGAAAAACCCTTCAGACATGGGAATCAGGTCAGAATAAGTAAGCTCAAGTGAAATGGAGGTGCTGCTCCCAGCAGTGGCTCCCCCGGACATCAGTGAAGGGTTCACTGCAGTGCCCACACTGCCATGGCTTGTTCTTGGCTGATAGTTCCTTTCCAGACAGGTTTACTGAGACAAAAATGGGCAAAGAATAGTATCTACCAAGAGGAAAATCAGCATATTGCTCAGATGTGAAGGTTCAAGGAGTTTCTTTGACTAAACATTTATCCTAATTATTTATCTTTATTCTGAAAGGATTTCTCTTCTGCAATTTCATAGAATTTTAGGTATTGGAATGGAGCTTAGAGATCATCTTGTTCCACCCCCTGCCCTGGGCAGGGACACCTCCCACCAGAGCAGGTTGCTCAAGGCTTTAGCTAACCTGGCTGTGAACACTGCCAGGGTTGGGGAAGCCACAGCCTCCCTGGGCAACCTGGGCCAGTGTCTCACCACCCTCACAGGGAAAACTTCTGCCTACCATCTTTCAATTTGTACCTAATCCACCAACTCAAGTAATTTTCATCCCACACTTACCCAATCACAACTAAACCAGCCCCTCTGGCACAAAACTCAGTGTAAAACAGCCCAAAACAATCACAGGTGAATCTCTCCTAGATATATATCTCATGTAGGTTCCAAGAATCACAGAAATCTCAGTCCATGATTGTATTTCATGACTCAACTAATTTTCAAAGCTGGTTATTAAGTATTTAACCTGCAGACTAACACAGTGTCTCTTGTTTTCCTCCTAGGTACCTCAGTAGCTTGGAATGTATTTCCCTGCCTTTATTTAAATACTTTTCTGTGGCTTTAGCACTAAATGCTTAATATGAGAGTAGGAAAGAGTATAGTGTGTGTGAGAACTGTGCTACAAGTGACAAGGACTATGAAAGAAAAAAAACCCACACAAGTAAATTTGCGTTAGTGAAGTGATATCATCACCCACCTCAGCTCTCCATGGTCACATTACAGGGTAATTTTATACACCCAAAACACACACATCTACTCCATCAAGATCATTTAAAGCCCAGAGAATTAAGTCAGCTCCTAGCCTCTCTCTTCCCAGCCATCCTGAACAGCAGCACAAAGTCAGGCAGAAGAGCAAACATCAGGGATGTCCTGCTGGGAGCAGCTCAGCTCCCTCCTACAAACACAGCCCTCATCAACTCCTCACAGCTGCCTCAACTGCCCTTCCTTCCAAGAGAGGCAGGAATACATCACTAGGAAGCATTTGCATTTTTATCTAAGCTGGAAACGTCATGCCAGGCTTCAGCTGAGCTCATGCTTCAGCAGGGAAAGGTTAAGGAAATGATTATCATGCACCAATTAGCAGAAAACAGGACTAAACCCAGGAAGGCTCAGTACACTTGTAGCCATTAAAAATACATGCACGTACCAGTGCTGCACACCTCAGCTCATCAAAGAGCCCTTCACATCAAGCTGATGCTGGAAAGCAAAGTTGGATCCCTCCTTTCCAAGCTATTCCTGCAGCCCAGTACCACTCAGCACTCTAGGACCATTTTGGATCACCAAAACAGCTCAAAATCGCTGTTGTAATTTCCCTCTCCACTTCGCACAACTGACCAAAACACACCAAAACCACCTAACAATTATATTGACATAGCTAACTATAAAAACCAAACTCTCTCGTTTTGAACACTGTAATTTATACTGTTTCACCTTCTCAAGTTCAAACCTGTGGGATTGGCTACTGTTGCCTTCACAGCCTGGGATGGGTTTTAGGCACTCTTGCACATCAGTGTTTTAATTCTAACATATTTGAGGATATAGAAGGTAAAAGAGGTACAGAGAGGTAAAAGAAGTTAGAGGTAGAAGTGCTAGTGAAGTGCTGTATGAGGTGTAAGTGCTAGCAACGCTCTGATTCAATCCTGTCCCAAGAATATATGGAATTTTACGTATTTAGTGTAAAATACACAGGTGAAGTAGTACCACTCTGATTTAAAATAACCCTTTAATAACGAGGGGTTTGTGAAGACACCAAGCTGTGTGGGGCAGTCACAGCTGGAGGGAAGGGATGGGACATCCACAGAGACCTTGACAAGATTGAGAGGTTAATGCAAACCTCATGGAGTTGAACTCTGTACCCCTTTAACTACTTCCCAAGGTATGGAGACCAGCACAGTACCTGGCACACAAGACATGGAGCCACCAAGGCTCTCTGACAAGAAGCCCTGCCATCCTCTCCTCACCCCTCTGGCTCACACCCAACCCCCTGGTGCTCTCCCTGCCACTGCACATGGATCCAATGGCTCTGGAGAGCTGCCACTGGTGACTCCAGGTGTCCTCCCCAAAGTGCAGCTGCCAGCTTCCAGCAGAGCACCGTGCAGGGATTAATTAACTCCTCATGACATGCAGTGCCTTACATCTGTCCCCCCTGCAGCTCCCATCTGAGCCCCTCAGCACTGCAAGGTCTGTCTGAGGCCCCGAGCCACCAGCACAGCACTGAGCCACCACCCAGGCACGGCAGGGATGCTGAGTGAAGCCTCTCATGTCGCATCACTTCACATGGCTCCTGACACCCTCCCAGCACTCCAGCAGCTCTGCCAGGCAGGATTCCCAGCAGGGACACTCCTCTCTCTCCAAACCCCACATTTATCCACCTATTCAACACCACCACACAACTCTAGCCCCTGCACAAACTCCAGTGCTTCAGCAGGTACCTGAACATAATACAAGCAACTTCACAAGCTGCAAAAAGCCAATCCTAACAATTATGTGTTCTAAGAGCTAAGTAATCAGAGTCCAAAGGAGATGAAGGTGATGAATAATGACTGAAAGGTTGTCAAGGCTTTGGAAAGGCATCCACAAGTGCACTTCAACACCACACTAGCCCATCATCAGTGCTCCATCTACCAGCAGCCTTCCAACACAGGAGATGCGCTCTGCCCACATTTGCAGAGCTCTGGATGTGAAACAACACACAGACTAGGACAGACCCTGCTGTGGTGTGATGTCTCTACCCTTTGCCAGGAAGTTTTTCTTCCTGCATCTCAAGGTATAAGTTGTGAAGAAAGAAAAAAAGCTGATGTTCACCTGCCTCGCTGAAGCAGTCCCTGCAAACAGGTCTCAGGGAAATAGATCTTACATTCCATGCTCCTAATCTGCAAACACCCTATTTGTAAAACTCCAGACAGCACACCCTGAGCCACTGATTCCAGCCTCCCAATTTCCATGCAGGATGGCTGCTTTGTCAATGAAATGAAAATACAGCTTTCCTGCAACATGTAATATCCCTTTGCTTGTTATCAGATGATACAGCCTCAGCCTCGCTGCTGAAAATATTCCAACTCAGCTGCTTTATCCCCACTATCTGTTTCTGCTGTGTGCTCAGCATGGCATTATGAGCCCCAGACCTGTGTGCACTCAGCTACAAAGGACTTGTGTCTTTGACTTGGGAGCTTTCCTGCTGTACTTCCCCCAGTTCCCTTCAAGAGGAACCTCTTGCACTGGCACAGTGCTCTCCCACTGCCTCTCTTTGCAGCCTCTGCACACCTGAGCAGGAGGACTCATGCTGTCCCCAAATTCTACCCCAATTCTCAGCCCCTTTCTGATCATCTTTCAAGCGTTTCAGCACAGCTAGGTCAAGAGTTTCAGCTTTTCATACATGCTAGTTGGAACCACAAGGAGAAGTTCAAGGTATAGCTTATCAAACACCTGTTTGTGACAGTCTCTGTACCTTTCCATGACGAAAGAGAGCCACTAACTTCTGTATCCTGACTCCTCTGGATACAAAGACCTATCAGTTCTATACATCTTTAATAGCAACACCCACTGGAGGTCAGAGACCAAGTTCCCACTTCCATGAGCCAGTTAATGCTGCCACAGGGAGATGCTGTTTTAAGGGACACAGGAAGAGGGATGAGGAGTGAAGACTGCAGTCTGACTCATTACTGATTTTCCAATAGAAATATTCACTGCATTTACTTACTATACTATATTGAAGCTCCTGAACATCCTTGGATATAATTAAGTGCAAAATAGTATGAGGATTTACATTGTCATCAGCGTCTTAAATATAATATCTTAGAAATACCTTCACATTAAGCTTATACAAGTTAAATAAGGTAAATGTCATTTAACCCCTCACTAAGTTGCTCTTTAAAAACCAAAGTGAGGTATTTGCAGCTACTAAAGGTTGGACTTGATGACCTTAGAGGTCTTTTTCACCCTAAATGTTTCCAGGATTCTATAAACTTACCTGTCTGAAGTTCCTTCTATAGTCACAAACCCTCAATTAAAAGCACCAAGCACTAACCATGTTTGAGGTAAAAAAAGCTTTAGGGCACAAACACAAGCACAGAATTCATCAACTCCCTAACTGTGGTTCAGGATGCAGAAGCAAAGCCAAGATGGAGATGTGGCAAGTACAAACCTTCACTATGACAGTCTGGTCAGAGTTGCTGCTCATCATCTCATTGATGGACTTAAAGAGCTGCAGCAGGGACTCCCTGAAGTCTGCTTCTCCTTTGTTTTCATAAAGCCTGGAAAACAATCAGATTTCATAAGCAAAGTCCAACCACAGCGGGAACACGTTATTAAAAATATCTGTTCAAACAACACAAGTTGTGGCATTACATTTCCTACAAGTTTCTTCACTAAACCAAGAGTTTTCTGTCACAAAAAAAAAAAAAAAACACACAAAAACCCCACAACTAAACACAAGGCAGACTGACCAGTCTAGGCCAGGAGAAACAACAGATTTTTATTTCAAAGCTTCCCCTGCAAAATGCCACATCCTGTATCGCTGTCTCAGTCTTCAAGTCACGGTGGATCCCTCAGCACTGACCCAATTCCACGTGCCCACGCAGCAGTGGGAAAGTCTCCACCCTGCAGAAGAGCTAGCAGATGTCTGGGAGGACCATTGCCAAGCAGGTCTTTGCTGATGAGGCCAGAAAGCAGCCAGACAACTTGCCAGCAATCATTAAAATCTACCAGTGGCCTAAGGTGAGTGACCTTAAACTCTGTGAAAGGAAGAAAAAGCCTATCAACCCACTACTTGCTGGAAAAAATAGCCTTTCTTTTTTTTTTTTTTCCCCTGGGAAGGAAACACTAAGGTCAAAATGTGTTTCACCACTGATTTCTGGCTCACTAGGACTAAACTAGTTTCCCAGCTGACGCAGAAGAATGACTAACCCACAGCTCAAGTTGACAAGGCAGGACCCTGTGCCTGCAGGCAGGATTTTTCAGAGCTGATCTGCCCACAGGGACAACCTCCTCTCTGTCAGATTCTTCCAGGGGGATAAAAACTGCCCAGAGAAGCCCAAAGCATAAAAACATACAGCCAAGCTGAAGAACTTGGGCCACGGGTTCAGTACAGCACAGGAGTGAGTGTTTCTGAAACTCTCAGGAGTATTTTAAATGCAGAATTATCTCAGCTTCAGGTAGAGGATGAGATATTTGTCACTGGAAAGTGAGGGGAAGATTACTACTTCTGCATAAAGCCTTTCAAACTTCCCTTCCCTTTGGCAGTATGTGGCTTACCCACATCAGGGTTGGACAGACTTAACATGACCAAAACAAAAAGGGATCTGCCATCCAGATTAAACCTAAACAGGGTTGTTTATAAACATCTGAGGGGACTTCAAGACCTGCTTGGATGGGGCTTGGAGCAATATGGGCTAGTGGAAGGTGTCCCTGCCCATGGCAGGAGGTGGAACAAGATCATCTTTAAGGTCCCTTCCAAGTCAAACCATTCCATGATCCAATGACATTCATAGTACAATTCCTTCATGGTTGGAGATCATAGAATCATACAATGGTTTGGGTTGGAAGATACTTTAAAGGAGCATCCAGTTCCAGTGTGCCCTGGGCAGGGACACCTCCCACCAGCCCAGGCTGCTCCAAGCCCCATCCAGCCTGGCCTGGAACACTCCCAGGGGTGGAGCAGCCACAGCTTCTCTGGGCAACCTGTGCCAGTGTATCACCACCCTAATATCCAATCTAAACCTAAATTCTGATGGGTCACATATTCCAGCAGGAAAAAGGCTGCTCTTCACACCAACATGGAGTTCAGAATGTTGCTGCTGCTTTGCACTGAAATTCACGTGGATCATTTTTAATGCTGTGCTCATAACCCTCTGGGAGCCCCAGATATTAAAAAAGGCTACTTAACCAGGACATGGAGGAAATGAAAGCTACAAAAAACACCCTCAACTGTGTTATTTTGCTGTGCAAACCTCCATTCCCATTTTAGGCTAAAACCGGGGGGTATGCAGGACAAGTAACTTGTTAACTCCCCATTTCAACAATGGATTTCACAGTGTCCTCCTGAACACATTGGAGAGGTGAAAGTAACACCAATAGAAAGCGTAACTAGACCTGACAGTCCAATAAATCAAAGTGCTTCAGACAAAAAGCTTTGCCTTTCTGAGAGGAAGTTGTAATAAAAATAATCAAGTTAGTCACAAATGTGTTTTACTGCCAGTTAATAACATCTATTTATTTAATATACCTGATAACTTAGCTCTGAGAAAATCAGGATTACACCAACTTGGCCCTTCTGGCACTGCCTGCAAAGTTTTCAGGCTGTTGTAAATATACCATAACCACTGGGATCATCACCGAGGAAATGAAATAAAGATGTTTCCAAAGGTCACTTGGAATATTTTGCCTTTATAAACCTTGATATACCAAGCAAACAGATGTGCTTTAACCAGCTGGACTAGGCTTCTACCTACTTACCCAGGGCTGGAGCTTGCTTGTAATTCCACTGCTCCAACTCTCCATATAGACACTCCAGCACATGATTAAAGTTAAAAATATGCAATATTTCTTCATAAACACCTTCATATTAATAAATCCATCTTTCTCCTGGTGATTTCTCAGCGAAACACCAACGATATGTCACACCACTGCCACATAATCACTTCAAACCACACACCCCAGGCAGGACTGAAGCCTCAGAGCAGAACAAATCACACTGTCCTTCATTACTCAGTAATTTTGCTGATTAATCCCTTGGCAGTGAGAGCTGTGTCTTCCCCACACTGAAGAACTGTGAATTAGAGCTTCACACAAGGAAATCCCCCAACCAGGACTAGAGGGTCATATTGTCCGCAAATCTCATCTGCAGCAAGAGGTAATTATTTTTGCCTGTTTTAGAGTGATTTGTAGGACCTGCAACAGCCTAAGTGACACTCAGTATTTTATGAATCTCCCAGCAGGGCTCCTAGAGGAATAAATTACAGTCTCTAAATTGGGGAGAGGGTGGTGGAGTTGCTAACTTAAGAGCTCTACATAAATCCCTTGTAATAAGGTTGTTACCATTGCTAACTGCTGCTAAAAGGATTCAGTCTGAGAGAAGCTGAAGAACTTCCTTAATATTTTAGGTATAAACAGCAATACAGTAACAAAATTTTCCCCAAACACTGGCAGATTTTCTTTGTTCAGAGGCCTGAACTCTCAAGATTTTACCAGCTCACTGCTACTCAAAATACACATCTCTTAAGGACACCTGCCTTGCCTCTAGGGAAAAATCTCCTCCTCACAGCTTAAGGTATTTTCTACAACAGACGGAGCAAATTTAACTTGTGGCACTGTAAAATTTGGACACTTTTTGAGCACTACTTAACTTGGAGCAATATACAACAGAGTTCCCTTCTCAGCAAGTTCCTGATGACACAAAACTGGGAGGAGCTGCTGATAGCTCAGAGGGCTGTACTGCCCTTCAGAGGGACCTTAAGAGGTTGGAAAGACTGGCAGAGCAGAACCAACTGGAATTCAACAAGGGCAAGTGCAGGTTCTGCCCCTGAGGAGAAATAACCCCAAGCACCAGCACAGGTTGGCACTGACCTGCAGGAAAGCAGCTCCAAGGAGAAGGACCTGGGGGTGCTGGTGGACAACAGGCTGTCCATGAGTCACAGTGTGTCCTGAG
>NW_008690654.1:0-2693 GCF_000695815.1 Acanthisitta chloris | reverse complement strand
AATAACCCCAAGCACCAGCACAGGTTGGCACTGACCTGCTGGAGAGCAGCTCTGCAGAGGAGGACCTGGGGGGTCCTGGTGGACAACAAGCCCTTGTGACATGAGTCGACAGTGTGCCCTTGTGGCTAAGAAGGCCAATGGAATCCTGAGATGGATCGGGAAGAGCATTGCCAGCAGGTCAGGGAGGTGATCCTGTCCCTCTGCTCAGCCCTCGTGGGGCACACCTGGAGTGTTGTGTCCAGTTCTGGGGTCCTCAGGACCAGAGGGACATGGAGCTCCTGGAGCAGCTCCAGAGCAGGGTGACAAAGATGCTGAAGGGACTGGAGCACCTCAGGGATGAGCAAAGGCTGAGGGAGTTGGGGCTGTTCAGCCTCGACAAGAGACACTGAGAGGAACCTCATTAATGGATTCAACTCCAAGAACAGGAGGTGCCAAGAGGAGGATCAGACCCTGCTCAGTGGTGGAAACCAATAGAACAAGAGATAATGGGTAGAAACTGATGCCCAGGAAGTTGCACCTGAACACAAGGAAGAACTTCCTCCCTGTGCAGTCACTGAGCACTGAACAGATTTGCCCAGAGAGGTTGTGGGTTCTCCCTCACTGGAGATCTTCCAGAACCATCTGGACACAACCCTGAGCTATGAGCTCTGGGCTGGCCCTGCCTGAGCAGGTAGATGGGACCAGATGACCCACTGTGGTCCGTTCCAGCCTGACCCATCCTGTGACTGTGTGAATATTGGCAATGGATTACAAGAGGTTTAAGCATTGACTGTACTCACTGGTTGAACAGTATCCTGGACCGAACTATGAACTTGAAGATATACTCCAAAGCTTTCATGGCCTTAAAGAGCTGATCAGTGATCCCACACTTCTCAGCATTATCCACATAGGTTTTTAAAACCTTAGTCAGTTTTCTGTTGAAATACAAAACACAGACAAGTTACAAGTGCTCACAGAGCTGAGGTTTAAAGAAAAATTAAGTGCCCACAAAGTCACAGAATTAATTATGCACCTAATAAACTCATTATGGTTTTGCATGGCTGATAAGTAGCTGTAACCTATTCCTGAAGAGCAGAAGAAAAACCACAGACCACAACCTCATTCGACACAGAAGTAATATAGCAAATCTCAGTAAAACTTTTTTCTCTGCTGGATATTTAGGGATATTCAGATTTAGGTGATGATAAAGATGCACCTAATAACTAAATACAATTAAAACAATCAAAACAATTAAACACAAGCATTTTGTTAGGATTAACACACTTAAAACATGAATTTTTTTGTTGCACAGAGCTTCCCTTTTCCATCACTTTCCTGGGGATTTGGGGCTGGAATTTGTGAAATTAATTTCTCAAAACCATACATAACCACTTGGAAATTCTCTTATTGCCCATTTTAAAGCCTTTCAGATTTGAAAGCGAAACAATTCTCCAAACAATCCCATTTCAGCTCCCTCCCTTCCAATGAATATAAATCAGGATTTTAAGGCAACTACAAACAATTCCATTTTAAACCATCCCAGCTCCACTGCATGATCCTACATTCCCACTCGAGGTAACCAAGGACAACATCATACACCACTAACAGAAAGCAACACTGAGCAGACACAGATCTGGGGATTTACACAGATCTTACTGTCTGGGGATTTGTTGGAAGAGGAGAAAACTGCCTAAGAATTTCAAGTAACCACTTAGATATTGTCAAAGCAACTTTTCTTTACTTCAGCAAACTTGGGCAGTTAGTTGAAGGTTGGACTTGATCTTGGAGCTCTTTCCAACCTTGGTGATTCTGTGATTCATCCTGTGCTTACTTCACATGAAGGCTGAAACAGTGGCTGGAACTCAGTGAAGTGATTGTGATATCAAAGGCCTGAACCGTCTCAAAAAATTAAGGAAGTATTAGGAGAAGGTTCTTCCCCTAGAGGGTGGCACTGGAACGGAACAGCTTTAGGTTGGATATCAGGAGAAGGTTCTTCCCCCAGAGGTGTTTGGGCATTGTTACAGCTCCCCAGGGCAGTGGACACAGCCCCAAGCCTGACAGAGCTCCAGGAGTGTTTGGCCAATGCTCCCAGGCACAGAATGGATTGTTGGGATGTCCTGTGCAGGGCCAAGAGTTGGACTGATGATCCTTATGTTTCCCTTTCAACTCAATATATTTTTTGATTCCATGATTCTACAATTGCTCATGATTTTAACCAGAATTTTCAAACATTTTCTGGTCACTTAACAGAGACTGTAAACCAGCAAAGTGCACTCCAGGTTTCCTGCTTTGGATTTGCTTTCCTTTCACCACTCCAAAGATACCCATTATGTATTTTTCCTCCAACTCTAACAGCCTAAAGCATCAGCAAAGATCCTAACTGTCAAATAAACACTTAAGACAACAAAAATAATGGACCTTTGTTTTTTTGTTGTTCACTTCAAAGCAAGAGTGATGTGCATAATATACAGCAGAATGTCAATTCAACGCATCAAACAACCTGTATTTGAAGCAGCTTAAATGGACATGATTTCTTCCTCCAGTATGAGTGAAAATTACTTCTATTTTCCACACAAAACAATTACTGAAAGAGTCAAATAATCTTTTTCTTCATTACAGCACAGTCAACACTTCAGCCTTGCAGGTGAGAGAGTTTTATTCCTATCATTTCAAGGAAGAAATATATTATATCATATATATATATATATATATAT
>NW_008690653.1:33081-57945 GCF_000695815.1 Acanthisitta chloris | reverse complement strand
CCCGCGGGAGCAGAGCGCGGCGTGTGCGCTGAGGGCTCTGTCCCGCACAGCTCGGGCGTTCGCTCGGCGCCAGAGCGTTCCCCGCCGTTCTGTGCATCCACCCGCTGGGACACACACAGCAAAGTTAAAATTTAGCTTCATGTTGCGGAGTGCTCTCATCCTATCACACCTGATCCTCCCCTTTCCCTGCCCGCAGCTCCAGGCCGCGCCGAGGTAGCTGTGGAGTGTCCAGCCAGGCTCCCCGCCCGAGCTGCTGTCCTGCCTCCCATCCCGGCCCTGAGCTCACCCTGCGCTCACCACACCCGAATCTCCCTGCGGCTGAGCACTGATGGCACACAGCTGAGGGGCAGTGCATTGCCCCCTCCAAACCCCCCGAAAACAACACCCCAACAAACCCAACGAAACAGCAGAAAGTGAATTCACCTGTTGGAATTGCCTTGTATCTGCTGTGTCCTGCAGATTGCACAGAGCTCAGCACATTTGCAGCACAAGTGTAATTGGCACTAAAAATGTGGTCCTCAAAACTACATCCTCAGCTTCTGTCAGAGGGGACAAAGTGGCATCTCTTTCCAAAATACAGCTTCATCTGGATGGCCATGGCACTGTTCAACTCCTTTGTCTCTCCACCTGCTCCATTAATCAGGACACTAGTGGCTAATGTGATTCTTTTCTCATCTTCTCTGTGTCACAGAGTAGGAAGAGAGGTAGCTATCTCTGCACACAGGTGTTATAAAGAACCCTACCTTTTCATGTATTTGGTTGGTTGGTGATTAGAAAAGCAGATTGTCGTGGTTTAACCCCAGGCAGCAGCCAAGAACCACACAGCCTCTCACTCACTCCCCCACCAACGGGATGGGGGAGCGAATCAGAAGGGTAAAAGCTACAAAAACTCATGGGTTGAGATAAAGACAGTTTAATATAGAAAGCAAAAGCTGCACACACAAGCAAAGCAAAACAAGGAATTAATTCACTGCTTCCCAAAGACAGGAGGTGTTCAGCCATCTCCAGGAGAGCAGGGCCCATCACGCGTAACGGTTCCTTGGGAAGACAAACACCATCACTCCAGATGTCCCCCCTTCCTCCTTCTTCCTCCCCCCTTATATACTGAGCATGATGTCATATGGTATAGAATATCCCTTTGGTCAGTTTGGGTCACCTGTCCCAGCTGTATCTCCTCCCAATCTCCCATGCATCCCCAACTTCCTTGCCAGTGTGGCAGTATGGAAAGCAGCAAAGACCTTGACTCTGTGTAAGCTCTGCTCAGCAATAACAAAAACATCTCTGCATTATCAACTCTGTGTTCAGCACAAAACCCAAACGTAGCCCCATACTAGCCTCTGTGAAGAAAGTTAACTCTACTTCAGCTCAGACCAGCACACAGACTCAGGCTTGGTATCAGCTTGCTGGAGGACTGAAAATTCCGCTGGTGATAATGCAGAGCACTGGCAGTGCTCAGCATCCTACCTTTGTGTTGTTGTCCTGCAGGTTCTTTGATGTATGCTGTGCCTTTACATAGGCTGATGTATAAAAGAAGCAATAAAAAGCTACCACTTTTCACATTTAAGAAAAAAATCTGAAAATAAGATCACCTTTGCAATCATGAAAAGCACCTGTGAGTAGCCTGATAGTGCTGTTTTCAGTTGTCCCTGGGGATAAAGCAGTTCTTGCTAAAGAAAGGTAAAGGCAAGTCTATACAGGAACTTCTTGTGGAGTCATTTTTGACATGCAACTTGTTGGAAGTTTGAATTTTGCAGGTCATCTCTGCACTACTAAGCAGATTTAGACATTGTTCATGAAGCAACAAGTGCAACAACAGCAGCTGGCCTCCAAGAGAATAAAAAACAGTGAAAATATTGATAAATTGCAGTCAAGCTTTTTACAAGTTCAGTGTCATTGCCTGTTCCTTCTTCTAATGAAAGAAAAAAGCAGAGCAATTTTTATAATTGCACAATTACAGACTGATATGTTATTAACTCTTCTAATAGTCATGGGAAATAGTGATTTATATGGGAAAGGATCCATTTTTGTCCTCCCTGGAAATACAGTAAAGCAGTGATTTACATTAGCTCTGTGAATTTTTTACTTTTCATGGTGTTTCATTAATATTTATGTGTTTTCTTTATTAAAAACTCTTAAAACATCCTGGCATGATTAACTTGTCCCACAGAAAACTAATCTGAAAAGCTAATTCATGAATGAGGTAAACAATAAAAAGGAAAACATAATAAAATCATACGCAGAGAATGACACTAGAAAATAATTTAATGACAGATGATTATGCAATAGTTCATAATGGAGCACCTTGCCATGTGTGACTCTAGTATTACATCAAGGGTGTGTTGTGTGGCAGTTGGCCAAAACTCATTGTTTTCTACTGCCCTGGGCGTGATCCTAAAATGTTAACATTTTTTGCATTGCAGCTGCTGTAACAAATATCTGCTGTTGGGTTAAAGACAGAGGCATCCAACACTCACCACAGCTCACTGTCTGCATCCAGCTGAAAGCAATCTCTGTCTCATTTCAGGAGCCAGAAGATTGCTGCCTGATTTTTCTTCCACCTGTGCCACTATAGATCTAACCTCCAGGAGCCAGCAGGTGGGACTGGCATGTGACTGCCCTGACAGCTGCCACAGAACAGCTGGTGGTCCCTTCACTTCAGCCTTATTTCCTCTGTGGGAGAATCTGTGCCATGATATGCTTGCCCAGGTGTCTTGTGTGGCACTGTGTGGTGGCCCCTTAAATTGTAATAACTATTCTTCATCTTCATTTAGTTCAAAATACTTGAAGTAAACTGAGGCCATGTAGCAGCCCTTCTGAGTGGCATTTGAATGGCATTGTGCAGTGGGACTGTGCTGTGGCTTGGTGGCATGAGAATCTGTGTGGTGGCATGGTGAGCTGGCTCCATTCTGGAGGACAGGCTGGAAAGGACAGTGGCATGGTCTTATCTATGCTGGTCACACAGCAGCCTCCAGAACTGTGCCCAGGTTACCACCTTGGGAGAAGCAGCTCTGAGTGAGAGCACATAAGTGGATGAACATACTTAGATGTGAATGACAGGAGACCAGGTCCTGGGACTGAACTGAAAAAAATAAATTATCAAACAGAACAGATGTAGTCTTAGTTCCTTTTCCTTCTTTAAAACCTGAATCACTAGCTTCACACCAGATGCATCTTCAATTCTAAATATACTACATCTCTTTGAAACTTCACAGCAGGAACAATTCTTTTTCTCTCATTATTCTTTCTTTTGAGTTTCCATTTGTTTTATCTCCTCCCATTTTTCTTCCTGTCCTCCCCACTCTTGTTTGATTTTCTTGTCCAAATATTTCTTTTGTCAGTATTTCTCTTTCCTCAGGTCCATGTGGCTCCTCTACATTTCTTACAGAAAATGTTTTTATTTTGCTCTTATGTCTCCCATCCCTTCTGACTAATCTCTATTCTGTCCTAAGTTTTCTAGTAGTTCCAGCTTTAGACAGCAGGATGGGGGAATTAGAGCAATTAATTACTCTGTCAAAATCCTTCAGATGGTTTGTTTCCTTTGGAGTCATTGGAGTTTGGAAGAGAAATAGTTTTCTAGGATCTTCCAGATGTTTTGCTTCTAGCAGCGATAGAAAAAATGGATTAAGAAAGTATAATTTCTCTTCATCATTCTGATTACTTTTCTGCGTTATTATCTGGAAAACACCAATATCTTGAAGGAGCAAGATGCCAATTAAGTTATAATGTCATTTTCATGTTTGAGTTATTTATCCTTTCATGCTGCTCATCTTGGTGCTTCCCATTATGTTGACTTTCCTTTTTTTTAGTCCCAGGAGCAATTAGTATTACAACATACCAAGAAGCAGTGCTGGAGAAAAGGTTCTATCCATTTATGTAGTAAAGTCCCGTGGGACAAGAGATATTGCTTTACTCTCCTGGGTAAGCCCAACTACTGTAGAGTTATTTGAATGTAATATTGATCAGCTTGAAAACTGTGAGAAAAGAAAACAGACATGTTCTGTTCCTGCTGGATCTCACTGAAATGTTGTGTTCAAGACTCAGTTCAGTACTCCTGCATTTTGAGATCATATATGTCTTTCAGGTACATACAAAGGTATAGTTTTATTCAAAGTCAAGGTCTTATACTTTGTGTGGCCTTGAACACTGCCAGGGTTGGGGCATCCATGACCTCCCTGGGCAACCTGCGCCAGTGTCTCACCACCCTTGCAGAAAAGAATTTCTTCCTAATATCTAACCTAAATTCCGACTCTAAATTTGTACCCATTACTCCTTGTCTTATCACTACAGTAGTATAAACCACTGATTTACATCCTGTCTTTCAGACCTTGTGGTTTTACAAATAACTTCTGATCGTCTCTCCCTCTCCAGTTTATGTCTCTCCAGAACTGAATGGGAGATTGTGGACTTCTTTACAACTGAATAGTACAGGCACAAGGAAAGCCTTTGCCAGAACTGAGTTACCAGCAGAATCATAGATAACTATTTTTTTTATTATGGGCTTTTTGGAGTTTTGGAGTTAAAAACGAGAGCCGTGCAGCAGAAGGGCCGGGAGGCGGCAGTGCAGCCCAGGGATGGAAGCGCATCCTGCTCTTTCCTCTGCAGCCTGTAGCGAACCCTAAGCTGCCGAGTCCCCGCAGTGGCTCAAACCATTTCAGCAGTGGGGCACTGCAGGTTGCCTAGTTACTTGGAAAGTCATGTTAGGATAACATTAAGGGAACAAACTGAAAATAAACTGGTTACACTAGAAAGGGTGTGACCACTTGGTATTGCTTCCCCAGTTGTGTCTGTGGTGTTTATTTCCTTCCCCTGAGCACAAGAAGGGGATGTTTCAGTACCCGATCTGTTGCCATTGCCCTCAGTTCCCCAGCCCTCCTGGGGGAAGGAGTGCCTAGTTTAGATTTGTCCTTCAATAATTTTGATGTTTCTGTGGTTTGAATGAAGCTCATACATTTGAGTGGAGTCAAATTTATGCAGCCCTCCTCCCCACACCAAAGAAACACAACTGTACCAGTTGCAAAGATTTTTGAACCTCTGCAAAATCCAAACCAGTCCTATGGTGTACAGAAAGGGTCATATATCACAAAGCCCCACACCCTGAGGGATGTGTCATGCCCATTCAAAACCGAACTCTTATGATATGAAGCTATTTTGGACTAAACCACATTGTTTCTGACAACCCTGAGTGGATTGTGATTAATCCCTTCCTTATTCTAGTTTGGGATGATATGATGTCACTTGCTTATAGCATGTGTGCATCCAGATCTATGTGCAGAAATCCTGAAAATAATTACAGGAGAGATCTTTGTGATCATGAAAGCAGATCAAACACATCACAGAATTAAGGATGTTCTTTAATTTGGCTTCCTGAGCTTTGATACTAAAATGTATTCTTACCCCTTTGTTAAGGACTCTGGAATAAACCTAATCTCTCTAACCTCACCCTTTCAGAAATACTTTTCTTGCCCCATGATTAAGGGCATTCAAAGTTATCTTCCGTTATGCAACTAAGATTGCTCTAAGTGCATTCAAATAGAACGGGGACTGGGGAGGGAATTAAGAAAGAAAACAGACTTCTGTTTCTCAGAGGTGGTGAGTATTCCCTTCAGCCTGACAACTTTCCATTCAAGTTTTCTCTTTTCTTGAGGATGGTTGAAAAACATTTAAATGCATGAAATTGTTAAGGGAACTTGGCTAACTTTCACCAAACTGCCGAATCTCTTCTGATAATCTGCATGTGACTTCCTGCATGAGTAGAATGAACTCTGTATTATTACTTTGTTCCTAGGCTTTAAAATCAAGTACAGCTTTGTTAGAGCTCAATTCAGTGTTGCCTGGTCCTAAGCATTACAAGGCAATGGCTACACAGTTTTTTCTAAATGTTATTTTCTTGGTAGCATTAAATAGCATCTTCCGTACAATTTTGTCATAAAAACTTTATGACAAAAGAAAAAAAGATTTATCATACTGGTTTTCAGATTACAGGTCTTCTCCAGACTCAATCAAAATCAATGAGAAGCTTCCTATTGATTTCTGTATGTTTTCAGTCAACTCCACTGTGTATTAACTTTCAAATATATCAATATGTGTATATTTGCAGTCAAACATGCAAGCCTATAATACTTTGACAGAAAATAGATTTGAAGATCGTGTTTCTTATGTTCAGAATTTGCAAGTGCATGCTTAACTTCAGCTGCACTTAAATAATGAGTAAACATGAGGAAGAGTTCATGTTTGAAACAATTTTTAAGTGTTTGTAATTTTACAGTGTCTGCCAAATAAGGCAGAATTTATTTATTTTTGTCTGACTAACTTCAACTGCTTTAGAGTTCCATAAACTTCATACAATTACGCCCTCATTTGTCCTGCAACTTCTTTCCACTTGTACAGCAGAAGAAAGACCAGAGTTTGAAATATAAAATGGTGGTATTTGAGGGTGCTGTATTCAATTGGTTTTCTTTCTGGTTTGCCTTGGATCTTTTTGCAGTATGGTACTGTGTCCCTTTGCTCTACTCTTTCTTTAAGCATCTGTCTCCTATTTTATGTGACGAGGAGTGTTATCCCAGATCCTTTGCCAGTTAGACTCCAGTCTTTTCTTGCTGATGCCATATAATGCAGCTGACAGCAAATTTTCTTTGCTGTTAGAAACCTCAGTAGATTTACTCATTTGTTTTAAATTATGTTAGAACATTTCCTTTTTTCTTGCATGTGGCTATTTTTTTTTCCTTAAACAATGCTGATATTTCAAGTGAGTCAACTATTTTGATGTACTTATTAGCCAAATAATACAAACTTGTAAAATTCTGCTAACCCACTTAGATGAAACAAGTATATCTTGGTGAGGAAGAGGACCATGTGAGTTGGATGGAGTGGGTACAGGCAAGGAAAGTTCATGTGTTGTATACAGCAGCACAACAGTAATTTTCAGCAAGATTCATAGCAATTTGTTTAGTCTCCTGTGAAACAAGTTCACTTTTTCCCTTAATTTTTTCATTTTTTTGGTGAGAGTAGACAAGCAGACTGAGCATCTGTTTTCCACAAAGGCTGGAACAGATAGTTTTAAGGTTGCATGGTGGCTGAATAGATACATCTTGCTTGGTTTTGGTATACACTTTATATGTTGTTCTTTTTCCCCTTCAGAATTTAACTCCTAGAAAGATTTTAAGCCATTCTAATTGCCCCATGTAGTCAGCTATCTAGGTATTTGGCTTGATCAGTGCCTTAAAGACCCTGAAGATCTATGTTGGAACAAAGAACTGGGTAAACCCATTTCAGAACCATTATGACTAGTACATTTCCAGTACTAGTGTTTGTTCCGAGAGAAGTCTAATAGGGAAAGGTCAGTGATGGTAGTCATGGCTATCTGTGAGGAATAGGCAGCAATGAAACCAAGTGATGCACAATATTAGAATGTTATTTTTACCTTTTTTCCACTTGGACAGGAGGAAGACCAAACTACTGAACAAATGGTATAATGGGCCATGATAGTGTGAACACCAACCACTTAAAAATCTGGTAAGGTAAGCTGGACAAACAGAATTTGTGAGAGAACATTTGTCAGTGATTGGAAAACTGTTTGAGACAAGTGATCCAGCTGGCTGACCCGAAGTGGTATGAATGCTGTAGATTTCCAGTGTGGATTTTTTTATAGCTCTTCTAGGAGAAGTTTAGCTGAAAGAGCGGATCAGAAAACAGAAGCAAAGGAAATCTGAGCCAGTGTGAGTTTTCCTGTTATTTTTCCAAACTTTTCAGACTCATACATTGGGTCAGCTAAAGAGCTCCCTCATTTGTCCTGCAACTTCTTTCCACTTGTACAGCAGAAGAAAGACCAGAGTTTGAAATATAAAATGGTGGTATTTGAGGGTGCTGTATTCAATTGGTTTTCTTTCTGGTTTGCCTTAATATGATGCTGAGTTTAGTAATTAGATTCTGCAGTCATCCTACCTATAACTGAAACATTTATAGACTCATGTAGTCTGAAGCTTCGTGTTAGCTATGTGTTGTATATGTAAAGAATGTTCAAGAATAAAAATTATTCCAGGAAGGGAATGGAATAAAATACTTAACAATTTGCTTCTGTATTGACTTTTCTTGGGCAATAGATAGGAACAACTTCTTTATTTCTCCCAGCACATGCAGTTTTGATTCAGCCATGCCTCTGTTGCAGGTTGCTCATGCCAGCAAAAGACATATCACTAGGAAGAACAAAACATGTTGCAGGGAACAGTATGCCTTGGATCAGATGAAATGTTTGACACTAAAGGTGCCATCCTGCCCTCGTAAGTGCAATTCATGTTCTTGTTAATATATTAAAATTAATGTAAGCCCCACAATGACACTGAAATGAGCACTTGAGCTATTACTATAGCATTTTATATTAAAGACCTGATTTTATTGGTTTTTTTAAAAAACAAAATATCAGCCCCATGAAAGCCACACTGAGACAGTGTCACCCTCTGAGACCCATTACCACTTAGATCAGGACTACTTAACAGTTTAGTGGGAAACATGCCAGTTTTGGGCACATCTGCTGTCCATTTGTGCTGCTCTCTCAACTCACTTAGACAGGATTATTGCTTATCAAAGAAAGGGCTCAAGCATTTGCAGCCACAGGAGGAGAAGTTAGAACTGTTAGAGGCTATATAAAATCACCCCACAAGCTGCCAGCTGCTTGCTCAGATTTAGACTGTTACTGTCTGGTATTACTTCTTACCAGACCTCATTTTTGCAAGGCTGTTATTCCTTCCGTAGCTGGAAAACTGCTGTAACTGACCGGATGAGGAGAGATTTCTGTTAACCAGACTATTAACTATTGCAGTTAATTGTAACTCTTTGTAATACCAGATCACCAGTCTTGGAATATCACGTGTCTCAAGGACCTCAAAATGAGTTTCTGACAATACTTCATTTCAAACCATTGTTATAAGGACATTAATTCTGAAAGCAAATTAAAAATTACATATGGACAACAATTTAAGATTAGAAACAAAAGGCATGCAAATGAGCAATCAGAATCATAAGGCCAAATGAAAGGATTCAGAGACTTACCTGAAAAATGGTGGAGTCATCTTACATAGTTTCATATATAAGTGAGGCACAGAAGTGAGTCATGCTGTCTGAGCTCATTATTTACACTTCATGGTGACTGAAGAGAGGTAACAATCCTACAGAATTATTCAGTTTACCCTGTAATATGGCAAATAAAATAAATGGCCCTCTGGAAGAGGCTGGATTAGAAAATGTACTTAATCTGAAATGCCTTTATGTAGGTGAGAAGAATCACATGTAACATGATCATCATAGAAAAGAAAGGCAGGAGTTAAACATTAGTTTCTACCAAGTAGAATAAACCAGACAATGCTAAAGGGACCTTCTCTACTCTGAGAACAAAGACCCTATCTTCAGTGCCACAGCTTCAAAGCAATGCATGTCTGCTATGCATCTAGGATTAGATGCAAGTTCAGAACAAAGAAGGCTTAGTAGGGGGAATCACAGTATCATAGAATGGTTTGGGTTGGAAGAACCTTAAAGATCTCTAGTTCCAGCCCCCCTTCTATGGGCAGAGAATCTTCCACTAGCCAAGGTTGCTCAAAGCCCCATCCAACCTGGCTTTGAACACCTTCAGGAATGGGACAACCTCTCTGAGGAACCTGTTCCAGTGCCTCACCATCCTCAGTTCATTAGTGCATTTGTACCCATTAAAATATCAGAGTATGTTACATTTTTTCTATTTTTAAATATTTTTTTATTTAAGGAGAAACAGAAGCATAAAATGAATCCAGAAATTCAGTGATACCCATCTTTTGCCTCCTCTAACAGTTTCTGAAATATCATTTTAATTTCCTTTTTCATAGCTCCTATTAAACAAGCAAAGCTCACAATAACTTTTTAACTGCACTCCCAATGGATTTCAGAGATTTTTTTCTTTGGTGTGGTCAGTGCTGAAATAATGCCTCTAGTGGATTTTTTTAAAGCATACTAAAAAGAAGGGGAGTTTTGCCATCTCTTCATGCTCTGACTCTGCCAAATGCTGCATAGGCTGCAATTTGAACAGGAGTTTGATTTAGTCGTTAGACATATGAAAATCTTGTTAATTCTTTATTATGATTAAAAATATTATTGCAATTACCCTCCATATCCAGCCAACAATGGAAAATAGATCTCTGGGAAGGCTGAGCTGAGTTAATCTTGGTTCCTTGGACTTATGTGCATTGCTTTTGAAGCAGTCTGTTTTCCATGTAGACAAGGGCAAGAGTCTACATTTATCTCCAACTTGTTGCTTTTGTGTTGCACTTTGCAGTAGGGATATTCTTGAAGTACATTTTACAACATGCAGGTTTCCCTCTCCAAAAGAAATACACCAGATTGCGGTTGTTGTAGTAATTCTCCTTTTTGGAATCTGGATCTGGTTCCTTAGGCTGGTACTTTGTGAAATGAAGTCATTCCAGCCATGGAGGCCCAGTAAGCAAGAGATTAGGGTATGTCTGATTCCTAGCTTTCCAGCTGGATGAAGCTATGCTACTAGCATTTTTTTTTTACAGAGGATTACACCATTTCAAAAAATCTTTACGTTTCCAGCCTCTCGTAGATAATAAGTAGAAGAGAAATCAGAGCAAAGTGCTCTAGCTTGGCAGCCAAATTGGCTTCAATCCTGCAAATACTTTTGCAGTGGCTAAACTTTACATGCAGCAATGCAGACCCTGTTATGGGCCTGCTCATTTTAGCAAAACCCAGCATATGGCTAGTGATTGCACAGCTGGGGAGGAGAGAGGCAGGATGAAAGGAAATCCTAAATTGGTTCTGTCCCCTCCATTGTGTAATTTACAAATTGGGTTGGAGGGAGCTTCTCATGTGTCATATGGTTTAATTTGCAACAGGATGGATTTCATCAACACCTACAAGAAGTCTTGTTTCTTCTACAAATGTGAATTGGCACAAGATAACATTCTCTAGGGAACTCTTAACGCTTGGTGTTCTTATCTGAAAAAAAAAATTATGTAAAACTGGAGAGCTTGCATCTAGTTATGATTTACTGTTTTCTTTCAGGAGACAGCTGGTATACAGAAGAACCAACTGTCCTTTTGAGCAGAGAACATCCTGCTCAAAAAATTAAGAAGAAAATTAAGAAATTGGTACAGAATGGACTTGCGTTACTTTAAGCAGAACTGTGAGAATATGTAGTATTCTGTGGTTCAGCAAAACCTTTGAGTCCAGATTATTTAATCCCTTCCTAGAAGCAAAGAAATGTGCCAAACTAATGTCAAGATTCAGAAGTACTGTTAATGTAGTGTGATAAAATTGTTACTCTTGCAAATTTTGTACTTTGGGGCAGTGACCTTGAATGCTTGGGAAAGGTTTCATTCATCACTGTGGAAATACAGATAAGTATTAAGAAATACTTATGATAATCCATGGAAAGTAGTGTGAAGAATCAGGAAAATGATTTTATCTTTGTTTATACTGTTGGTACTGGAATACTGTGTACTGTTCTGACACCTCAATGTAGAAAGAGAGGATAGTGAAAAAACAAGTATCTTAAAATGGTCATAATGCTTTACAGTCATAAATTTAAAGATTACAACCTGTTTATATGCACAAGATATGTTTTTCATACATAAAATATCACCTTTGATACTTTCACCACGGGAAATCTAGTAGAGAAAAACAACAAGAACCAATGGCCAGAAAATCTGAGCCACTAGAAAAAAGCACATATGTTTAATAGTGGTGATATTGACAGCCAAACAAATTACCAAGAGAAGTGTGGGGTTCTCCATCCTCAAACTGAAATTGTCTGAAATGCTTTCCAGAGCTGAGCACAAGTTGTTGGACTCCATATATGAGTTGCTGGATGCCATTCCATGGATGACATGCAGGAAATCAGGCTGGTGGGGTAATAATTTTACTGATCTATGAATCTACAAGCTTTTATTAGCCAAACTTTGCTATTCCTGTGGACTTTCTGGTAGATTTCAAGACCATTATTAATATTTATCAAAGTGACAAATAAATTACAAATAATTTTCTACTCTTTAGCATTGTGTATTGTCTGTTGTAACAGAGAAGAAAAAGTCATTACTGCATTTCATTTTCTCAGCAACAGCTCTACCCAAGGCTGTGGATGAATCACAGTTTGTTAGGGTGGCCCTGCAAGTTTGCTTGGAAATATTCATAAGATTACTGTGGTTGCAATTTTCCCATTAGTGGTAAAATGAAAATAAGCTTCACAGCCGTCAAGATTTATTGTCACATGTGAAAATGTAATTTGGGGAGGGGGGATATCAGAAAATGAGATCAGGTACTTTAAACTGAGAACAAAAAGAATATATTTTCTGACCAATTTATTTTTAACTCTGATATCTCACATGAGCCTTTCATAAATTTGGCTGTTCAGGGAACAAATGTATTGTGCCATCAGGAATTATTTTAAGGAAGTTATGGCTCAATTTTAAGACATTTATAATAAATGTCTTTAAGAAAAGGTTGAGTGAAAGTAACATGAAATCAAATTACAAAAAAATGGTTCCAAGATGATTAAAATTCTGATTATCAATGTGTTGTATTTATTAAGACAAATGTGACAGGTTACATTTGGGGTTACCAGCCTTCAGTTGGAGTTGTAGATAGATTTATTTTTTAAGCAGATGATGTAATATCCTGTTCTCAGAAAAAGTATAAATGTCCAAAGCAGCTTTGACTGCAGAGAGAATTATGTTGGTACAAAAATAATCTACTCTAAGATTTCCTCTGGTTGCTGATTTATGGACCTGGACAATGTAGTGTTCATTTAAAATAGAAATCTAAAATTCATGCAACTCCTTTTACAGACTGGTAACCTCAAATGCATCTTGTTAAAGGCACTGTGTTAATAATTCACTTAATTCAAATCATTACTGTAATTTGGTGTTTGGGATATAATTTGATTTTACTTTTCATCAAATTTGCCTTTATAATGACTTAAAATAGAACCATAACTCTCCCCTGAAAATCACATGACAAAATATATTTGATTCTTTACTAATCAATGTCTAATGTTTTTCATCCAACATGAACTGAAGCAGTTTGTCCAGTGAAAAGTTTTGGCCTTCTACATGTGCACCAGTGTAATTCCCAGTGCAATCAGAATTTCTCCAGACTGATGCTGTTTTTTAAAGGCAGAAAGAGACTTGTTTTACATGGTAGGTATTATTCCATTATGCATATCAGTAAATTTCAACTTTTTATGAGCTGTTGACCTTTCATTATTTTCCAAGGGAAATACAGATCCCAGGATAATGGATTCAAATTATAATGCCAGTAGTCTTGGGGTTTATTTTGTAGACTTTTCAGAAGCAGTTAACGAATCCCTAGGGGTCTGTGGAGCACTCTGTGAAAATCACTGCACCAAACGAAATATTTGCCAGCCTACATTGACTGAGGGAGATCTCTCTCTGTGTTCTGCAGGGCACAGAGCAACCTCAGCTTGAGCTTCTCCTCTCCATTGCCACAGCCATGCTGAAAGACCAGGGCTCCTGATCCAGCACAAAGCAAAACTAAGATACTTCTAATTAAAAATAGATGGAAGATGAAGAAATCTGATATCAGACAATTTCTTATTTCCAGTCTGAGCAGAGCACACCATTTTGGAGCCTATTTCCAAAACAGTGTGCTTTCTTTTCAGTGCAGGCATTGACTCATGCTAAGGAATGTATTCCATTACAGCCTTGCTGGCTTGCACTGTAATTTCATGTAGAACCAGTTAGTTGCTGTGGTGACAGCAGCCAACAAATAGAAAAAAATCATGAACTCTTTCAGGACTGGTCAGAGCAGTTTAATGACAGCATCCATGCTTAAAACTGTAAAACTTTGTTTTGCTCTCTTTTAAAAAGAAGACTCAAGGTGTAATATCATCCTACGGCCATTTATATCTTCTCCTGCGATGCTGTTTCACACATCTTGTAAATTTTTGAAGTCATAGAGACTAATCTATAGCCATTATTTCAAGAAAATCTGGAGTTTATCTCCCTAATAACAAACACAGTTAACCTTGTTGAAACCCTACTGTCATTTGGAGGCAAAATCTGAGCTTGTTGGTGTAGATAATGTTTCTTAACTTCATCTAGTGCTGAAATCTGCACTATTCCTTTATAACCTGAAATCGAATCTCATGTTCAATGGGGGTGTTTTGAAAATAAGGTAGAATAAATATAACATTGCATTATTTTAAAAGAGAGGTACAAACTGCCTGAAAATCACAAAAAAAGAAAAGATATAACTATCTTCATTGTTGCTTCAATATTCAACTTTATCAACAATTTCAAGAAAGGCATAGTGTGGGATGCAGACTACGAAAAAGAGGGGAAAGAGGGTAAAAATATTTTATAGGTCCGTTATTCAGTTTTGGTCTTGGTAATGTTTAGGTCTGCAGATGCAATCCAGTGACAACGAGATGGGTGTAAGGTGTGGATCAGGTTACTGCAAGGATGTTGAGTTATTATCTGCTTTGTGTTGGAGGAAAAAAAAAACCTTGGGGAAAGGGTTACTTAGGGTTCCTTTAGAAAACGAGGAGATTTGTGTATCTGGAGGATATTATTGCTTTCTCTTCCCTCACCTTACCTTGTTCAGTTTGATCAATAAAGAACCAAGGGGAAGATCCTGCTACAGGCAAATTTGGCCTTTTTGTTCAATCTCTCCACCAATTACAGTGACTGCTAAAATCTGTGATTGCAGTTTTGTCCATTGCACAGCTGTGAAGGAACTGAGTTTCCCTTCTCTTAATGCATTTTGCTTTAGAACAGTTTCATAGTTAAAAGTTGTTCATGAAAAACTGTTTCTGGCTGTGGAACTCCTGGACCTCCTGAAAGTGTTGGGAGAGCTCAAGCAGATTTCCAACTGAATTGCAGACCAACAGCACAGCCCAGGCTGGAAAGGATCTTGAAATATCATCTGGCCCAATCTTTCATGGGAGAGGGAGCCCAGATGAGATTATGTACCACCCTGTCCAATTGCATGTTTAAAACCTCCACTGATGGATACTTTACCATGTTTCTGGGGAGGCTGTTCCAGAGATAGATTGTTCTCACTCTAAAAGATTTCTTTCTTAATTAAAGATGGAACCTCTGCTGGAACAACTTGTGTGTTCCATCCTGTCCTCCCACCCCCATCTTTTCCACGTAGCTTCTTGTGAAATGAGAGCCTCTGTCCCCTTTCTAACAGGGAAAAAATCAGTCTGAAATGGTGCAATTCCCTCATTGCATCTACCCAGCACTGACAGATTCAGAGAGAGTCTTGATTGCTGCCTGCTTGCAGGAGCACCTGTGGAGGGGTCTCGGTCACCCCACCATCGCCACCAGCAGCCTGTGGTCACAAAATGCTCAGGGGCTCTTCTGAATGTCCTGCTATGTCATTGCCAGCCCCACTGAGAAGGTGGCAGAGAGCTCTGACTGTGTGGGTTCAGCTCCATCTGCAAGGAAAGCATCAGGAATTAGTGGGTCACCTAAGCTCAGACAGAAGTCAGACAGCACAAAAAAATATGACTATGAGGTAGCACCATGTAGTCCCCCACTGGGTAGAGGGGAGGGTGGCTGTGGCAGCATGTGCAGGCACTTTTATGGAAATGCATAGACCTGGCATACATGTGGCATACATGGATGTGCACAGAACTGTGCATACATGTTGTTATTCTCATATATTGACATTTTAATGGCCTAACTGTCAGATCCATCTGCCATGAAAAACTGTTCATGCCAAAATCAATGTGGAAAGAACAGGTATGATGTGAGTTGGAGAATTTGGCTCAGAACTTACTTATGCCCATATGTGCCTGTAAGGACATGTATTTGTATGTATGTGTGTGTCTGTATACTTCATTAATATATGCTGTATTATTGTTAGCTATAGTTAGGTAATTCTCAGCCCATTACTTTTATTGCTAAATTTGTTAATTTACCACGTATCCTCAAGAGACTTTATTAACATTGGCAGTATAAGCCTAACGGCTGTTGTGATGTCTAGACAAAAGGAATTAAAGACACATCAGAAATACTTACTCAATATTTCCCTTCTGTGGGAAGTTTCTGTCTCACTCTTACAAGCCTTTTAATGTAACTTTATTAAGGATTTAATGTAATAACAAATGTGTGCTGTAATGGAATAAGTGTAAGCATTTCACATGTATTTACAGTTGGCTGGGCAGACTCTCCCTGCCTAACATCAAAGCCAATTTAACGTTGTGGGTTTGAAATTAAACTAGGAATGTAAAGTCTCCAGGACTGTCATTGCAAATGAAAAAATCACATCAGTTAAACCAGTAATATGGAAATCCCGCACTATTTTGAAGAGGAGAAGGTAAACCCAGTCTTTGAACAGCAGCAGACAGAGAAAGGGCAAAACAAAAACTTGGGGTATCTCTGTGTGGGTAACATAATCCAGGGAAGATCCAAGTATGCATAGATTCTATGTCAGAAGGGACCATTATAATAAAAGTCTTGTGTGAGTTCCTACCAAACCACCAGACAAAACATCCTGTTGCCTCCTCCTATCATAATTGCTGTGACAAGAGAATTCATGGGAGGAGGCACTGACAGCTCACTTTTCAAACTTGTGTCTTGACTTGTCTTCTCTCACATCTTCCAAGTTATTTACATTAAGGTGTCTTCTGTGAAAAGGATCTGAGATTTGTAAATTGTCACAAGAAAAATTCAGGAGAAGAGACAAATGAAGATTAAAGAGAGGAGACAAAGAATATGATAGAGTGAAGGAATCTAAAAGGGATATGTCAGTAGATAAAGAGGTTTTGAAAATTTTCCATACTTATGGAGACTGAGCTGAGCGAAACTTGTCTGAGTTGCCAACAAATAACTTCATCAAAATATTCACAGTTGGTTCAGACTAACTAGTCTGTCCTCTCTAGGGCTGCTCAGGAGGTGTTTTGGTAGAACAGCTTAATTGAAATTAAACACAAAACCCAAGAAAAGCCCTACATATCTCCAGCAAGACCTGTTCCCTACTATTGCCATCCCTTCTCTTCTTTCTGGAGTGAAGCCACCTGCTTCATCTCTCTCATTTCACCATCCATCCCAGCTTGGAAGATCCCCCATTGCATTGTCGGAGGCTTCAGTCTCTGCTGTGTCACAGCCTGGCTCTGTTCCAGGTACACCATCCAGCTTGGAAGATCCCCCATTGCATTGTCAGAGGCTTCAGTCTCCGCTGTGTCACAGCCTGGCTCTGTGCCAGGTTTTTTGTCAACATCCTGTTGTTTCCATGCCATACCTTCCTCTACTGCCACATGGGCAGATGGGCCTGGCATGTTATTCTAACTGCTACACCTTCCTCCATGATTGATTGCATTTCTCAAAATGCGAGGCTTGGAAGATCCCCCATTGCATTGTCAGAGGCTTCAGTCTCCGCTGTGTCACAGCCTGGCTCTGTGCCAGGTTTTTTGTCAACATCCTGTTGTTTCCATGCCATACCTTCCTCTACTGCCACATGGGCAGATGGGCCTGGCATGTTATTCTAACTGCTACACCTTCCTCCATGATTGATTGCATTTCTCAAAATGCGAGGATAAAAAAGGCAAAATAAATGTTGCTTGGCTTTGAAGATCTGCTCATCTTGATCTTTTCCAGCAGAGAAAAGAATGTAGTCAAAACCTCCAGAAAGAGGAGAAATTTAGAAGACTAAATACCAAAGTTTTATTGCCCAGATATTTTTATATAGAAAGCATAAACTAAAGGAGTGATACGTAACTAATGAAAAGAAACACGGAAGAAAAGAGTGAAACAGAAGTGGAGAGCTTAGAAAAAGGTATCTGGTCAACATATGCTGTATTGTTAGAAAGTTTAAAGATGCATATTGTTCTGGAAGCTGGGTATACTTTTCCCAAAAGCATAAAACTCCATCATGACCCAGATAATGAAAAGGCTTTTCCCTGGCCTTACTAGAAAGGAGAGTCCATAGCGGTTTGGAGGCTGTTTGACAGCCTGGAGCATGGGGCTTAAAATGATCTATTTTTTCTGGACTTGATTTTGAAGTGAGAGAATACACTGTCAGTCAGCAAACCACAGAACACATGTAATCCAAAACAAAGCTACTAACCAAACTACAGATGCAACCAAATACAGGATTTTTCACAATGCTTATGCCTACTGGGGTAAACTGTATCCAAAGTCTGTCTAAGACATTACATTCTTCAAGATTTCAATACAAATTCTCAAAACACATGCACGTGTCAATATGTATTTGTTACACACACAATTTAAAATGCATTAAAGGAGGAAAAGAAAGGATTACAGAAGTAAATAGAGATGCCTGAATGGTTTTGTATCCAATTAGTTAAAATTTAATTATTACATTTCATGCCTGATTCTTGCACCAATGTTGAAAACTGATGTAATGGACACGTGTATAACTGTCATTTGCCCTGCTCTCAGAAAACCAATCCAACCCTCCCTAGCATCTGAACACTTCAGGTTTTGCCTGCTAACATACTTCTGCTTTACAGATTGTTTTTCTTCTGGCTTTCTTAGCTAAAGTGAATTCTGGAATTTTCCTCCACTGCTCTAATCCTGGAAAAGTGCTATTAAAAGATTTAATACAGTTAAGGGACAAGTAAGTTAGTGTCAAATACATAGTGAAGTCAGCTAAAACTCCACTAACATTTCCTACAGGTCTTCAGTAACATTTAAGAATCTCTACTTTTAAACTGAAGTTTCCAAGGCAACCCCCTGCTATAATACCAAAGGTATCCAAAAGATGATTCTTCCAACGGTTTGGCTTACTCTGTAAGAAACAAGCTTGATATCAATTTCCAGGGGTATTCTGAGAAATCAAAAGCGTGTGTGGGACTGAAATAAGTATTTCTGTTTAGATTCTGCACAAAACTTAAACTGACCCTTAAAGAGTAGTAGAAATACTGAGGTTTATTGGCTGATCCAGTTTCTTGGTAGATGTGGGGGTAGGTGGCATCCTACCTCTGTTTTCCTGCAAAGCTGAATGCAAGGATCCTCTGCAATGTGCTGTTTACCTGTAACTCTACCTGGCTGAGCTTTGCTGCACTCAGTACCTGAGCAGGAACTGATGGCCACTTAGCAGCAGTTTCACATACCAGGTTGCCTTCTAAGAAAGCTCATTTACCCACTTCTTCCGGTTACAAGCCAACAATAATGAAATTAATTAACAATGTTTATGCAAGCAAAATTTTGTCTTCAGATAGTCAATTTACATTTAATCGGTCTCTGTGCAATTCAGAACTGTTGTCTGATCAGCAGGTCTCCCCAAAGATCCCCATGTTTCTGCTCCTGGCACATCTGACTGTATCCCCTGCCAGTGCAGCCTGCAGTGGTTATTCCCCCTCGCAGACTTCAGCAGCAGCAGCAGCAGCAGCAGCAGCAGCAGCAGCTTTGTGCTTCTTATCTCCTGCCCTGGGATTCCAGCTAGCACTGACTGTTCCTTCTCTGTCTGACAGGGATCTGTGAAGGCACTGTGCTAACTTCTTGTTCTGCCAATATGATGCATTACTTGCTACTCTGTCTCATCCTCAGCAGCAACTCTGGCATTCACAGTCTGCATTTTCTCAGGTGTTTTTTCATTGCTGGCCTTTTAAAACTGATTACTAGGTGTCATATAGTCAAGCCCCAAAATGTGCGTTGTTCTATGTTCATCAGTGCCTGAAAGGTGTTCTGTAAACTCCAGTTTTCTAACACCAATATCAATGTTTTCAGTTTACAGACATTTGTAATTGAAAACAATAATAAATCTGTCACTATGGGATACAGAGACTGTTTATTTGTTGGGGGAAAAAGGTGCATGAGGTTGAGGTATTCAACACTGTGGCATGTGTTTTATGCACATGACACCCACTAGCCATTCATAAGTAATATATAAAACATTTTATATGCATGAATCATGTTTCAAGTTGTGTTCTTGTATAAACCACTGGAATTCATTATTACAGTTTCTCTCATATCATCTATCAACTTCAGTAAAGCCCTCAGTTTCTCAAACATATTTATCCTTTATTTAGTAGTCATCATTGCATACTGGCACTTCCAAGCTGCTTGTTCAGGTAGTTTAGCTAGGCAAATATTTCCCTATAAACAGCAAATTTCATTACAAAAGATCATCTATTTATCTTCTCTTCAAACTGCTTTAGGGTTTTATTTTAAAATAATAATAATTTCAAATAGTAGGATGACAAGTGTTGAGGATTTTAGATGTTAAACAATTGTGACAGTTGGCAACACTCCAGAATATGAAGTTTGCAGTATATCATGCTTCTGTATTCTCTGACCTGTGATTTCAGATGTTTCTGTTTTAGTCTTTACCAAATCCTTAATTCTGTAGGGATTGAAATATCTCTGACAATTTTTGTTTTTCTGAAAGCAAACTGTTGCTATAGCAAAACATGATGTCCCAAATTTGACTACAGTGGAGGCTAAGGAAGAGCAGGATATTTTAGAACATAAATCATCCCTGCAGACTCACTGAACATGCTGATTAATAAACAAAAGAGGGTGAAATTACATTTAATTGGAAACTTTCCTGTTACTGAAAATCCTCTTTCTTTAGTGGACTCTACCAGCTCATGTTTTCCATTCGAAAATGTTTGCATCTCTCTTCCAGGTGCAAAGTATATATATTTTATTTAACAGTGTTCTTACGTATGTGTAACTTAGCAGATGAGGTTGGCCTTGGAATACACAAGGAAGTCACTGGCCTGGGTTTTTCTTCATCTGGATACTCTGGGACAGCTGCCCAGCACAGGAGGGCTAATGGAAGGAAAAGTGCTAGTCTGAAGGTTGCACTCAGTTCCCACCTGGTGGCCAAGCACTCCTGCTCAGACAGTGTTCCCATTGTTCCATAACCCTGATACAAAGTCCTTGGTATTAGTACAGTGCTGGGTTGGACAGAGAAATTGGCCAATACATGACTTGTTTTACTCTCCACAAAGACCAGGTGAAAATAAATTGATTTGTAGGAAAGAAAGTAAATTATTTCTTTTGTGACTGGATATAAGATTGCAAATATTTGCCTTCATCTGCTATCCCAGCCTACAGCTGCCCCTGGCCTGATGGGAACCTCCTGACTCCATCTCCCAACATGCCAGCCAAGTCATATTGGCACTGGATTTAAATATTCACAACATTTGAAAGCATCTACATACAGGTCCATATAAACTATATAATGGAGCGTGGCTGTTGGACGTCCTCGGGCTAATCACAACCCAGTTGGCTGAAGGACCAAAGACAGTGTTGTGTCCATGTGGATTCAGTTTAAGTTAATTACCTGTGCTAAGAAATAGGGCTAATTTAGCTCAGGGGCAGTGTTGCAAGCTACAGAGCTTTATGGAGCATGTGATGCTGTGGTCCTGTATTAGAAATGCTGTGAGCTACTTCGGAGGTTTTTGCTCTACACTACATGGCACAGCATAGGCATTACCCTTCAGTCCCAAAGAGTCTGTAGCAAAGTGTAGTGATACCATGAAGTAATAGGCCAAGGCATTTGTATACCTTCAGCTCCCTCAATCCCAGAGCTGGATTTTGTAATGGTTACACTAAATGTTACTCCACAAAAAAGCACTGTCTGTGCCAGGAGCAAGATGCTACTCAGCACTGTGGCAGACTCTAGCCAAGGGTAAAAAGTGTCTTTCCTCTCTTTTTGTTGCCATCAAAGACATAAAGGGAAGTACAAGTGTATTTTCAGTTTTCATAGTCCTAATATTAAGGAAATGAATGACAACAATTAAAACATTTTTCTCCAACTGGTGGCCTAACTTAAGTACAGACCAGCATCAAAAATAAGTGACTACTTGCCACCTTCGTATAGCACAGGAAATAATTGAAGCTGCTACAAAGGTGCCACACAGAGTCATAAGGATGACACTGTGAGGTAAGTCTTTAATTCCAACAACTCTAAATATTTATCCAACTATAAGAGACAAAGTAATGAACATCTTGATTATTTGGGAACTGAAAGTTTTCTTCTTTTAAAATACAGTACAGCAAATATGACCTCTTTTTCAACTGGTAGCTGAAAATGGCTTTTATATCATCTAAGGGGTGTCTACTTTATGTATTTAAAGCACAATGCAAGTTATGCATAGCCTGTCAGCAATATAAAGCCACTAACAAATCCAGGAATACATTTAATAGAATTCTTTTAATGAAATGGTTAAACATATTTGAATAGACCAAAACAAATTTCAGTAGAGAAGTCTAATGACCAAATAGAAATAAATATCTTTAGCAAAATATTCTACTCCTTTTGCTAAGACCCATCAACCACTGAACTCTCCCTTACTTGAACGTTGTTCTGCTGTGAGGTTGTGTGCCCTGCAGAGAGACCATGGGTAGAAGGCACCACTGTGGCCCATCCTCCCCTCCCACACCAGGGTCAGCAATTCTTAAACTATTTCTAAGGGACTACTTTGAATATATTTGTTAATAATGGAAATTTTATATGCCATGTGTGAGCTTCCTATGTAGTTCTTATTTCCAGTAACATTCTTAGTTTGCCACATATTTTTTCTACTATTTCATACTATTCTGTGTGTTTTTCACATAAATGGAATTAAAATAGTTGCCAAGGAAGCAATAAGTGGCTATAGTTAAAACAATCTGAAGTGCTTTTTAGGTTGGTATTTAGCCCTGGGCAGGGCTGGGGCTGCAATACACCAATATGGGCCAGTGTGGAAGAAGCCCTTGCTTCTTCCTTCCATAGGAAGAAGCCTATGCTCCCCCAAGAGGCATAGGATGGAGGTTGGTGTATCTCAGCAATTGGGAGGTCCCCCCAGCTCATCCCCAGCAGGACATGGTGTGCAGAATGATGGAGTGGGTCAACAACCACGTTAGGTGATGCCTAGCTGGGTCTGTGTCTCAGTGCTGGCTGGAAACTGCCTTCTTCCTCTGCAGTGACATCTGGGTCCTCAGGAGCAAGATTTTGTACTTCCCACCAGGCATGGAATGCATTGCCTTAGTCTGGCTGAGCTGAGGTGGTGCCTGCCAGAGACATGCAGCAGGATGGATGCTGTGCTGGCTGCCTGTCATTTTGCACGGGGCAGTCTTGCTCAGGCTCTGGCCCTGCCATGTCCCTGGCATGTTCCCACCCGTGGGGTGCCAGGGTGAGCCCATCGCTGTCCCAGCCACCGCGGCGACTTTGCATCCAAGTGTGAAATGAACTACTATCTCTGTGTGGTCAGGGCCTGCTTCAAAGCCCTTTGAAACTGGTGAGGATTTTTTTACCCACTTCAAAGGGCCCTGGCTCATGAAAGTGCAGCACAGGCTGCACCAGTTAATTTTTAAACTCCCATTACCTGAAAACTTCTAGTAAAGTGTACCGGAGCATAAGGCTGCGGACAAGCTTGCTGAAACACTTGACAAAGCACAGAGGAACAACTTGGATTAAGAATTTCTTCCTTTACTATTTATCTTTTTATGCCACACACATGCCTTTTAATCATTCTTTGTAATCATTTACCTGTGTTTTCTGCTGTCCTGCAC
Source organism: Acanthisitta chloris (assembly GCF_000695815.1). Lineage (NCBI taxonomy): Eukaryota > Metazoa > Chordata > Aves > Passeriformes > Acanthisittidae > Acanthisitta > Acanthisitta chloris. The sequence continues at coordinate 34,471 of NW_008690653.1, read as the reverse complement.
ATTTAGTGCTTGGTTGTTCCCCTTGCAACACCTCACCCGGTGATGCGCAGGACCCAGGCAGGTTGTGAACCATGCAGTGCCTACCTGAGCTGACCTTAATTTCTGAGCAGCCCAAAAGTTTAGAAACCCCTGATCTGCCTGAGTCAAAACTGCATGGGCAGGTCTGCAGGAAGCTGCTGCTGCTGAGGGCAGTCCATGGTCAGTGTGCTGGGGCCCCCAGACTATCTCCCCCACTGCAGCTCGGGATGCTCATTGTCACAGGATGGTTACTGGCAGGACATGAAGTTATTCAACAGTGTGTAAAGGCTCCTATTATGTTTGGCTCTGGTTTGTGAGCTGTATAAAGATAGGATGTGAGATTAAACAAACAAACAAACCAACCCAAAGAAAACACATTCCCTTTATTCACTTTTCCAGGAGAGCTTCATGTCTTTGTTTCATCCAAAGTCCTCTCTATCTCCCACTTTACATCCCAACTCCTAAAATTAAGTTTAGAAAAAAAGTAAATTGCAAAGAAGTTTTTGAAGTAGTGAAGGTAGGCAAAGAACAATTTATTTATAGAGCAAGGAATAAATAAAGCTACCTCTGAACTGAATTGTAGGGCAGTCTCCCAAAGGGAATAGCGGAAATCAAATTGCTTGAATAATTTAAAACTAGACTGGACAAAGCACTTAATAATAAATGGAGGAAAAGAAGCCTGCCTTGGCAGAAGATGGAGTGGATGACTTAACCAGTCTTTTCCCTCCCTAGCCTATATTATTTTATGGTTTGTTACTGTAGATGACTCAATGTTAACAATGCTTAGTTTATTTTGTTACAACAGCTTTCTGCAGGATAGTGTCTGTCCATGTCATTATACCTTATTAATTATCCTCTGTTACCAGAAAGGCACTGCAGGTGCTAAGCAGTGTTTAGGCATGAAATCTTGTGTGAGTGTCTCTGTTTTGGGGGTGTGCATGTAAGAAGAATGGCAAGGCCATCCATCATTTTCATAGATCATCTTACTAATGCACCATATATGTCACACATCATTATCATGCCTTTTCCATCATCAGAAGTTACAGCAAAACTGTCTGTGGAGTGTTTTCAAAAGCATTGAAATTGGGTTTGACCCAGTAAAACTCACTTTCCATTAATTAACACAGTGTAACATTGCAGAGGTCTGTGAGAGAGAGAAAAATACAGTTTGAATTGCTTCTGAAGTGGACCCTAGATAAAATACCATATTCACTTTAGAAGTGTTTATAAATTACATGAAAAGTGACTGGCACCTGTTGTTCTATGTTACTTGGCCATAAAGGAGCTTCACACCTCCCTGTGTAAAACATGTGGTGTTTTTATGTGGGCAGGGATACTCCATTACAGGTTTAGGAAGTGTTTATTGGACATT
>NW_008690653.1:11460-33054 GCF_000695815.1 Acanthisitta chloris | reverse complement strand
ACCAGATGTAAATCAAGCACTACAGAACTATTACTTCACTTGCCATAAAATCTGTACTATTAGTACAACAGACAAACATGGAACAGATAAACACAAATGACTTAAATATAGGAAAAACCTTCCTTGGTTCAGGGGCTAGACTAGATGAAGTATAAGAGACTTATAGCAGAGAAGAGGACTCAGTTTAGAGAGAGGGAGATAGGACACACAATATAAAAATATCTAAACAAAAATTATACAGCATCTTCTACACATTTTTCTCTGTAAGAACAATGGACTTGCAGAGAGAGAAACTTGAGTTAGACACATGAGAATCTTTCTAATAGAATACTGCAGAACTGCAATATTTTGCTTGGATAGTATGAAAATCTTCAACAGATGTCAGACAAATATCCATTTAGAATGATTTAGGTGTATTTGATATTACTTTGGGCCAAAGTACACCAGATGATGATCTTCATGTTCCTTTCATCCCTGCTGTTCATAAATTTGTGAATCAAAGGAGAAGGCATGTGTGGAAAGAAAAGTCCTGGGAGGATACTGACAACAGAGCTTATGAGGTTGGTGTGGAAAAGACTTGCATGCAATATTGCCTAATTTTTACATTTGCCATGCTACTAAAAAAGACAGAAATTGGCATTTTGGAACCATTAAAAATCTTTTTCAGTTGTCATGTTTGGCATTGTAATCCAGAGCACTGATATGTGTGCCAGAAAGGTGCATTTACAGAGACACTGAGAAGTCTATGGTAGTCCTAGTCTGAGGATCCAAATGCCCCTGGAGTGTGTAATTTGATTTCCATGAAGGGGTTACAGACAGGGCTGTGTTTAGCAGAGGAAGGAAGATGCCAGCAAAGAAGAGGTGTTGTTACCTTGCCAGTTCTATGTCTGTTGAAAATACTATCCTAATATTTCACAAGCTCTCTTCTTTGCAACACCAGCAAAAGCTTTTTCAGTGTTTTTTGACCATGTTAATGCATATTGGCCTGTGGCAGAGGACACATTCTGCATACAGTCTAAACCATTCCATTTTGAAATCTGGTTTATCATGGCAAAAAGTTCTCTTAGCTTTTTGGTTATTTCTGCTCCATAAACCTTGAAGAGCCCTTTAGGCTATCAGTTTCACATCTACAAATGCATGAAACAGGCTGAAAAGAATCAGAACTAGATATGACATGAATCTCTGTCTCATTCATCCATATTTTCAGAAGATCCAAAAGGAAATGCAAACCATTTACCATGGAGGGGCAAAATACTAGCTCTGTCTACAGATGATAAATCTGATTTTGCCTCTACTAAAAGCTGTTTGTAGTTTTTTCCCAAAGTTTATATATCCTTCTAATAATGATCAGCATAAAGAGCTATCTGTTGCGATGAGAACATGGACTTTTTTTACTCCTTCCTTATGCAGTGAAAAATTTGTGGATTTTTTTCTTACATGGGATTTACGTCTTCCCTTGCTTTATTGCCCTCCTTTTAGTTCTCTGTGTTCTCTCCCTGGCAGACACATCATAAATAAGTGAATACAAGCTATTCCCTTGTCAGAGCTGCCTTCCTTTACCAGTACCAACAGGCATAACCACCACAGTGATGAACTCCATAAAGCAAAGCAGAAAAAACCCCCCAGAATGCCACTCACTCTGCTGTGCCAAAAGGCTCTAGATCATTGTTCCCCACAGCTATGTTAGTATTTTTTCAACAGATGCTTTTACTAGCCAAAGTTGAGATATTTGGAGAGTTCCTTGGGCAAAATAAAACAGTTGGTGGCACAAACAACTTGGAACAGTGTCACTCTTGCTTTCCAGATCTCTTATTTTTCCCCTACACTCACTAAAGCCATTGCAATACTAACCTCTTCTTAAAGCTGCACTACACAAAATTAATTCGCTGTTGATGTTCCAGTCCCATGGGGTTCAAAGCCTATTAAGAGCAACAAATTTAACTGGGTTTTTGTGGAGTCACATGTTCACATCCACTCTTCTGGTTTGTTTTCTAATTTTTTAAATAGTTTTGTTTTGTTGGGGTTTGTGGATTTTTTTTCTTACTGCAAGAAAATAAACTGTATCAAATTTGTTGAAATGTGCAAAGTAGACCTCCAGAGATGATCAGAGTGCTATTCTGATGTTGCAGAGGAGAGTAGGTGATCAAGAGGTGAAATTCATCAGAAGCAACTGACCCTTCTTAGCTGTGCATCAGATATCCTCACATGGGAAGAACTATATGTACCACAGAGGCTCGAGGGGAAAGGAGGTTTTGATGATGAGTCACAAGCAGAAGTTGCCTGTGGCTCCTGGGAATGACAGTTACCCAGTATGGGTGAGTCCTGGGGCTGCATGTGACAGGGGCATGGATGGAAGACTCAGGAAACCACCCCACAGCCTCTGATAGTTTTCTCCTGGAGGTGGGGACTTGGATAATTTAGAGCTAACACAATAAGGTGATATATTCCTAAGCTGTGGTCTGCATTTGAGCTGCTTGCAACAAGTGGGTGACATCTGATTTAACTGTAACAAGCCTCTGATCTCCTCTTTTAGATCCAAAGTAACAGAAGGGACATAACACCAAAAATTTTCTCTGCTGTACTTTTTCATTTACAAGACTGAACAAGTCACTTTGCTAGCTCTGGTTCTGATGAAAGTAAGGAACACCCAAACGTAGCCTCTTAAAACCAAACCAAAACACAACAACAAAAAACAATCCAGGCTTCCAAACAAAATAAATCAAATTGGAACAGAGCTAAGGCAGAATTTGGATAATCTTTAAATTTGGCAGATACATGCTACTGACTGGAAAGGGTGTACATCACTTGGCTTCAGGGTGAAACACTCCCCCTCAACAACATTTGAGTAACATTTGAAGTACAAATCATAAGAGGTTGAAAAACTGTTTCCAGGCTTGCTGCAGAGCATGTGCTAAGGTTTCCAGCAGAGGCTAACAGACCCACACCCCTTGTTATCACACATGGTGTGGTCTGGAAGAGATTTAGAGAGATGCTATTGCAATTATTGGCATTTTGCTGAAACAATTAGTATGAGGGATACAGTAATTTTCTGATTGGAAGCAACAACCAAATTCTTAACAAAGCCAAATAACTCCAGAAACAGAACAGTACACAGTCCTCCCTATAATTTGAAGGGAGAAGAGGTGAACACTAGAACCATAAAACAAGAACAAAGGATTGACACAGAAAGGGAGACTTTTAAAGTACCTTAAGATCATGGGCCTGGGAATTTGAATTCAAACCTCTGTCTGACAGTAGAAGTTTTAAACTCAATACACATACTTGTTTTATAATTATAATTCTGCTCAACTCTACTGCAGTTAAACTTCCCACATTTGACATGCAGAAAGTATCCTGTCTCCAGCTGTGTCAGTGACCACCTCTGTGTGCTGGCTCATGCATATTTCTCAGTAGTTGGTTCTGAAAGAGTCCCAGATCCACATAAAAACTCTATGTTGCTGTGAGCTATGGGACTACATCTGAGCATCTCTCTCAAGACACCTTGATGTCCTCACAGAGAAATCCCAGCATGTATATCAGAGGAGAGCAATTGTGCTGTGTGCTCTCCAGTATGGATAATTTGAGTGCTTTAGGTGTATTGCTGTTGCTAAGAACCAGACCATCCCTTTTATTTTTTTTGCTAACATTTCACTCCAGCTCCATAGGTACCAGCCACCTTCTTAAACAAGTTAAACTTGTACAAAAACTTGAAGGTACTTGCACTTTTAGGGTGGAAGAAAGGCTTGTGCTGGCCAAAGCATACATTTTCCCTCCATGTATCTCTCTCAGTCTCACAGAAAATATGACCTCTCCATCCAAAACTTGCCTCAAAACATTTCTATTTACATCAGCAAGTCAAGGGCACATTTTCATTGCAGTTTCAGCTGTCTCAACACAAAGTGTTGCCACATACTGGGCATACAGAAATGCAAAGATGTTCAATAAGACAGTGATATGAAATGAAAAAAAATTTAGTAATTTTATTTGTAAAGATTGGGGTCCCAGAGTTTGTAATACTGTAATTCCAGTATTGCAGTCATTTGTTTAACCCCACCTTCCCTTCCAGTTAAGCTAAGATTTTAATTTTGTCTAGGCTGTCCATTCTTTAATGTACCTACTTCTCATCCCTTTGGCCGTGCACAAAGTCTGGTCACAATCTTGGGCCTCTGTGCAGCATGAGGCTGACTTTGTCCTCTTCTGTTACACTGGAGTCCTAATCTTTTTGCTGTGTAAGAAAAGCTGTATAATGTCATCTCCTAAAAAGGTATGATATATACGGCTAATATTCCTTTGAAAACTTTCAAATTACTCAAGTCATAAATTTTTATGTCTGTCTTGTATTTAGAAGTGTGTGTGGAAAAGAAGCACATTTCTTCAAGTGCTATATAGTGATCAAGCTTGCCAAGAATATAAGATGGATCCATCCTCACTTTACATCATTACTACATATATTCAGCTTCCAAAGGATGCTAAATGAATATGTCTCAAAATGTCAGTTGGTTTTGTGTTTTCATGAAATAAAACCAAAACATTTTAAAACAGCAGCATCAAAATATCTGGCATATCTATTGGCATATCTATTTTGAAATCATAGAATCATACACTCATTTAGGTTTGAAAAGACCTCTAAGATCATCCAGCACCCAGCACTGTCAAGTCCACCACTAAACCATGTCCCTAAGTGCCACATCTACACATCTTTTAAATACCTCCAGGGATGGTGATTCAAAGACTTCCCTGTACAGCCTGGTCCAATGCTTGACAACACTTTGCATGAAGATATTTTTTCCTAATATCCAATCTAAATCTCCCATGGCACAACCTGAGGCCAATTCCTCTTGTCTTACTGCATGCCACCTGGGAAAAGAGACAGACCTCCACCTCTCTACAACCTCCATTCAGGCAGTTGTAGAAAGTGGTAAGGTCTCCCCTGAGCTTCCTTTTCTCCACACTAAACAACCCCAGCTTCTCATAAGACTTGTTCTCCACACCCTTCACCAGCTTTGTTGCCCTTCTCTGGACTTGGTCCAGCACCTCAATGTCCTTCTTGAAGTGAGAGACCCAGAACTGGACACAGTATATGAGGTGTGGCCTCACCAGTGCCATCACCACACTTTGGGCCTGGCCATCCAGCCAGCTTTTAACCCAGCAAAGGGTACATCCATGCAAGCCATGAGCAGTCAGTTTCTCCAGGAGAATGCTTTGGGAAATGATGTCAAAGACTTTACTAAAGTCCAGGTAGACAATGTTCTCAGCTTCTTCCCTCTCCACTAAGTGGGTCACCTTGTCATAGGAGGAGATCAGGTCAGTCAAGTGGTCCAGAAATTTTCAGTGAATAAACAGTAAAAACTTTAACAATGTTCTCCCTCTTTAGCAAACATTTGCTAATGGATTTCACAATAACAATTCATGTTTTCAGGATAAAATCACATGCAAGCTAAACATGCTATATTCTGTGTGGGAACACCAACAGTTTTCCATTTTCATTAAGGATGGGTTGGACCCAAACTTTTTTTTGATGTAGTTATTAAATCATATTACATGTGTCTGTGTTGACAGGTCTGAAGTTCTTCCAGAGTGCTATTGATACAGAAGACTGCGTAATTTCTGACACTGGCTCATTTTTGAGCAATGGTGTTTATCTGTTTTTTAGAGACACAACTCTGTGACTGATGGCTTTGTTTTATGTACAGGGTATATTAATTTTACTAACTTGCATATGCACTGCGTCGGGGTATCAAAACTACTATCCAGACAACCAAGACAAATGTGAAAACCAAGTTGTTTGATTATTTTAAACTCTGGGAACTGCCTAAAAGAATACTTCTCCTGGCTTGTCCCTCCCTGAATCTATTCACTGCCTTTATCCCTCTCGTACGGACAGCAATGGTTTTCCAGGCAGGTGATATTACATGGCCCAAGAGTCTTTTTAGCTAATTAGCCTCTCTCCATAGCCTACATGCAGCCAATGAGGTCTCAGGAGTGAATGAGTTTTTCTTCTAGTCCTTTGAATATATATGGAATTTTAAATAATAATTTTACATCACCTCTTTTTTGCACTTCTTTTGTTCAAAAAATTTCCAGCTAAGTCCAATCCTTAAAACTTAATTTTAGGAGAAAGTTCTGGTGAATCCCATGCTTAAAGCAAGACTTATCACAATGTTGCTCATTGTTAAGTTTTGATTAATGTTCTCACTCAACTGCTGACACTCTTTTTCCAGCATGTGCAAATAGTTTCATTCTTTTTAGTTTCTTTCTTTTTCTGGAGCATATTCTGTAGAGCCTATTGCTGTAGTATCCAAGCAAATCTTCAACATCAACAAAAATATTACCAATACAGTAGAACTTTTGTGACATATTTATTTTAAGGGTCTCAAACTGCTCAACCTAACCATCTCAGCATTCACACTAAAGAATTAAGTGCTATTTGGTTGTTTCTAGCAGAGTGAGAACAGTGGGATATAGCAGTGAGAAATCTCTTACTGCAGGTCTGTGGCTGCAGGGTAAATCAGAAGTGATATAAAACATCCAAACATACTGAAAACAGAGCTGAGGTTTGCAATCCTTACAAAGATAGCTTTACAAAACCTATTTACAGTCGCATATTTGATGTTGACAAAAGTGAACCTGTTGGGGTCTTTTTTTTTAGTCTGTGGTTAATTTAATGCAGGTTTTCCAGCAGCTCAACCACATCCATTAAGAAATCAAAATCTTCCTTTCCTTGAAAGTCCTTTTTTTTTTAATACAATAAAGCTTCTTTAGGCTGGCTGTAATCTGAAGTTCATACTTGATGAGCATGTTGAAAATAGAAAGTTGTTCTCCAGCTTGATAGTAAAGCAGACATCTAGTGCTCTTTTGCTCCTTTATGCTTTTCAGTAAACTTCAAAGTCTGCAAGGAATGCCTTAACACAAACTGTCCTTATAGAAAGTCTACAGGCAGAATCTTTCAAAGTCAAATACCCTCTGAGTCTCTGGGTCACTAAATTCTCATATCATGACCATGAAGTTCCTCTTCCATCAGTTCCCTGCAGGCCTTCAGGCTGCTTTTCCCTTTCCTCTATTTCGCTTCTTCTGCATCTTCCCCAATTGTCTCAGCAAAGGGTAGTTTTATTTATGCTTTAAGAGTACCCCTGATTTTCCCAGTACAGGGCTGATCTTCTGGAACTAACCTTGCTTTACCTCTGCGATTCTCAGAATGCTGAATTGACACAGTTTTGCATTTCTTGAAGCTCTCACTAGAAAATCTAAACACCCTGCATATATTGAACTTCAAATGCAAAAAGATATAGGTCAAAAGCCCCTCAACAGAGAAAGGCTTTCTCCTCACCCACTACAATCAGTGGTTTCTACACTGATCTTTTCCCAATGCGTATGAAATCACAGACCAGCCTTCAAAAACACTATTGCTTGAAATGTCCTGTGCCTCGTTCCCTAATTTGTAATACCCAAGTTATAAAAAACAACCAATGAGCCAAAAACCACTCCTCACCCCCTGCTCTCCATGAAACAAAGTCTCTTTATAAAACTGTAACTTTTATTGCTGATGTCAAGGATAAATACCAGTTTCCTCTAATTAGAAGTGGGCACAAATCCTGTCTCAGCAGTGCCTCTGAAAGAGCTTGCTTGATTGCTCTCTGGAATCAGCCGTGGCTCCCAGTGTCTTGCTGCCTGGCAGAGAGTCTTCCCTGTTACCCAAGATCACTAGGCATTTCTTCCTGCTCTGGCCCCTGTGAAGAATGCACTGTTATTCTCTGATGCACAGGAGGTGCATATTACAGAGCTGTTAAGGTGCTGTGGTTTATATTTTCAGTGACTATTTGGGTGGAGAATGCGTTGTTGTTGTGCAGTCACCTCGAAATCACTCTTAATGCATGTCAAGTTAACCAAAGATTCAAATAAAAGCATTCATTCACTGAAACCAAGCAGACCACAGAGACTAAAAGGCTTACAAAAGACAAAGGTGAAGAAGGAAAGAGCACACTTCATCTGTTTGAAGTCCAGGATGGGTGAGCTAGCCTAGGAGCTCCTGCCTGCTGAGGCAGGGCATGGAGTGGGCAGTCTGACCACACTCAACTGGGAACATTTCTGGCTTGCCACCAGTCTGATTACTAAGGTACAGACCAGGTGTTGCACATCTGTATTCTAGCTGCCAAAGGTCCAGAAGACTTTTTCTTTTGCCTTTTTCTTCAGGATCTCCTCAGTCTGACACACAGCAGACCACAGGCAAGAAAACCATTGCTGCTTCATGATGCTACTGCCCTTGGAAAGAACTGGGTCTCCCCATTCAGTGTCCAGGCACTTCTCTTGCTCTTTAACCCTTGTATCTCTTGGGTTACAATAGCTGCACCTGGTCAGGCACTACTTGGAGACTTCCACCCATTCCCAATGGAAGTGAAACAGATGAGCTCTGACATGTAGGAGACTTTGAGGAAGGGAATTGCAGGTGGAGCAAATATGTTTCATGCTGAAGGTAGCTTCCATAAGAGAGGAAATTGGTTCAGGCCATGGGCCATGTGGCTCAGTTTTCTCTCTCTCAAGAGCCAGAAGTAGATTCCCTTTGAAGAATGACTCAAAGCAAACTCTTTCCTCTCCTGCACCAGTGCTCTCCTAGCCTTCACTTGCATCTCAAGTGATTTCCTGAGCCTTGAAATCACTTGAAATCAAGTCATTATCTTTGTGAGTTATTTAGTAACTCCCAGGATCTCCCTTCCAGATACTTGGATCTCCCTTCCACCCTTCCAAGTACTTGACCTGTCCCTCCTGAACCCACATAAACTTCATGCAACTACATGAAGTTCCTGTGTGTTACTGAAAGATTTAGTGATCAAGACTCCTGAATTTGCAATGGGCAGAATGTATATGGGTATATTACATGCCTGCATATAGCAGTTAGCCCATGATGTCATTCTGGCTTCTGAAACAGTGTGTATCATCACTTTTCTGATATGACTGCAGGATGACTACATTGCATACCAATACCTGTCAGTTATTACACCAGGAAGCATCAGCACTGCAAAACTGCTATGCTGTGATGTACCAGGGCAGCTCAACTTCAACCACTCTTGAGGGTATAGATGAATTGATTTTGAGTACTCAACTATATAAACCTAAACTGGCTACAGAAGTACCTATTTACCACAAAGGGACAGTTTAAAAACAAATTAATATTTGTGCAGCACTCACAGTGATCAGTGCTATAAAATTTTTCATGGGAGACCTATTTTTAGAAAGCTGAGAGCATGGAATTAAATATTGGGCAAAGGCTGTACAGACTACCATAACTTGTTGTACTCAGTGCAACCTTAATATTTGCTTTTTCAATATTCCTCTGAGGACTTCATTAATAACAGAGATTAATCCAAGTTACACGATCCTGATCTGGATCCAAATGTCACTGAAATCTGAGGTAGCTCAGATGCATGGTTTCTAAATAAGAATTGTCAGAAATACTGTGCCTCTCTCCCCCAGCAAATCTGGAGTGAAAGGCAACTTCAGGAGTCAAAGTAAAACTCCACTGGCACCATCAGAGGGGTGCATGCTAGCGCTGAAATTCAATAGAAGAGTTAAAGGTATAAAATCAATTTCACTGCCATTTTTTAATTAAGAGCGTTAACATTTCTGTCCTTGGCCTCTTTCTTAGGACTGGCCCATACTTAGAACGAAGTGTCCCAGGAGCACGAGGCAATTCTGTAATAGAAATAACATGTCCTTTCTGCTTTTCCTTGGATCGTTTCTAGGAAATTGAGTTGCATTCTGAGAAGACGAACAGATCGACCTATGCTCTTCAGCAGCACACCGAGAAGCTGAGTTGCCACTTGGATATGTTAGCCTGGATTTTATTGTGATACATAGTTGGAATTGTAGGAGTTGCTTTTTCTCCTGTGCCCTAGCTATACGGATGGCTTGCACTGCTGTCTGACTGACTGCTCTGCCCTGTCCGAGACCCTTGTTTGCGTGTAGTAGGGATACAAGGAATTGCTGTGCTTGTGTGCTCCTAAAACTGCCTCTGATGTGGGTATCCAATGACAGTTTCTGAAGACACTGAGCCATGAGAAGCACATTTGCTGTGTTTTTGGCATTTCTTCAGTGTGACTCTAGTGCCACTCTGTAAAAGTCTGTGTATATAACATTAATAAATGGCAAAAAAGTAGAGATTGATAACGACATATTGTTAAGTGTTCAACAGATAATCATGTTGTTTATTATCATGGTATATAACTCTGGTTTGTATATCCTCCAGTGTGGTGCTTGTAACAACCTAGAACATATGACTACTAAATCTATTAGTTATTCTTTGTCCTAAAATGAATGCTAATATTAAACATAACTAAAATGTCTCTGTACCTGGAAATGGAAGTCCTAGATTAAAATCATACTTGAGAGGTGAATATCTGATTCCAGAAAAGAATCATGTATATTGTTCTAAGTATATAAATGAATTTGCATATTCAGACCTGGCCCAGTGTCATCATTGTCTCTATATACTGCTTTTTTGAGAATCACTAAGCAATTGCAACTCCAGCAACAAGCATTACAAATACATTTGCTCCTTTATACTTCATTAGTGTGCCAATAGCCAGCAGAAACTGAGCCTTCAGCATATTTCCACAGTAAAGAAACTTAACCTTAAAACTCTTTGCGCTTAACTGAGCCATTGACTGGTGCATCTACAATATTTTCAAGGCTGAGTTATAATTTTATGACTTTATTTTGAGAGTGAGACACCTGAACGAGGTCTGATGTCCAAGAAATGCTGAGAACACAATAATCAGACCCTTCCTTTTCTTGCCTTGGGCATTTGAGTCATATAATAAGCCCCCTGAAATTTCTCAGCACTTTTAATATTATGGTAGTGATATTACCAGATGGTGATGGTATAGAGCATGATCCATGCTCCAAAAATATTGCTTCTTTTACTAGTTGAAGGTTAACTCACAGGATTCATTAGACAGCATTTGCAAGGTGTCACTGATTTTAGAATGTACTTCTAAAACTGGCAAATTTTCCAGAAATTCACTTATAGCATAGGCTTCATAATGAAAGAAGTTTCCTTTTGCAGAAGATAAAAATGTAGACTCTTGGAGGTACAGAAATAATTTTGTTAAAGAGCAGTTTTATACAGTTTTATGCCAGTATTTTCCTGCCTAATTAACTTCAGTGAAGCTATGCCTGTTGGTGTGGGAAAAGGTGGTATGCATATTTCTGAAAAAAAAAAGCAGAGACGGAAGATATAACAGAAATAAATGGCATTTGGTTTCCAGCAAGGATTCCTTAAAAGGAAGTTCACCATAATTTTGCTTAGGTCTACCACTCACCCTGTCACTCGTGGGAAGCCTGTATTTTGCAATTAGTTTTCACACCTGCCCCCAGATAAAGAAAATATTTATCCATGTTTGTGGAGAGGTCTTGAGATCTCTGTGTGAAAGGGATTGTTTTTATTTTTATTCCATTACATATGATGGAATTTGTTCCACAGTTGCTTCCTTGACTAAAATTTCATTACCTTGTTGTGGATGGCTTTGTCTTTGGTCTGTAAGAAGTGTTGCTGACAATACTTCTGTGTGTCTTTGGGCAATGAATACTCCTCTCAGTGGAGTCACATATATAAGGCTGGCTGATAAAAAAACCCTGTGGCTTGCAAGACAAAGTCATGACCTTGGCATTCAACTTCCATGCTCCTCAGATGCCTTCCCACAGAATATGTGCAATTCTGCTCTAAGCAAACAGCACCTACATTTCCATCTGCTTTGTTCAGTGTCTTGCTAAAGCACTGAATTACAGTAGGCAACCTGCCAAGTTTGCCTCCAGCCAAACCTACTTTGAAAGACCCCTCTGGACTTCATTTGCACAGGTGCAGCCCTGAGCATAGAGGAAGATTAAGAACATACACACCTGAACTCTCAGCCCTCCTCTGCATAGAGATCTGATTAACTCCAGTGAGAGAGAAATGCTAAAAACCTGCAGGAATTATTGCAGACAGGAGAAATTACAACAGGAGAGCACAACAGTGGGTTTTAATATTGTGCATGTATGTAAGAGGCTGATTGCAGTTAGTGGAAAGACTTGAATGACTTCAATAAGCTTTGGATCAGATCCTACTTTTTTTGGTAACTTTTAGTACAAAGCTTTTGCTAGTACAAGGTGAATTGCTTCAAGTATTTCCTGTGACTCATTGAAAAGTAAATGAGCTATTTAATACAACTGCTACATTCATTTCAATGGATATAATCTAACACCAGTCTAACTACACAGGCAGATTTATGTAAAACACTGCTGAGCTAGTAGCAACTGATAAGATAATTGTTAAAACACCATTTACAGGAAAGTAGTCTGTGTGAAAAACCAGTGTTGGATTGATGCCTATTTAATTGCTGTGTGATTTCAGTTCTGGACCCTTGTTCCTTAACCTTACCTGCCTAATTTAAATAATGAGATGCTGTGTGCTTTTCTGTGTGGCAGAGAATATTATCATATGCTGTTCTCAATATAAAAGAAATGCCTGAGATGCAATTAGCTATGCAGTAACTCTGTTGCTAAAGATAAGAATTTTTGAGCTAAAAGTATGTTCCACACTTAATGGAACACAGAAAAACTCATCACTGAATTTGTACACCTTCTACCACAGCTACACAGTAACCATGACATAAGAAAATGTTCCAAATATCCTTACAAACAAACTGGGAACCCAAAGGGACAATGGCTTCACTGGGTTATTATGGCAGAAGACTGAAATTTTTTGTTGATATCCTGCAGTCATAAAACATAATTAGATATACATAAGAAGTCAGTTTGATTCATGCTGGCTACTATATGCAATGAAAACAGAAAAGTCCAAAGCATTTTAATTTAGGCCTTATCTTTCATATGGAAGTGATAGAATTGCTTCCTAGAGAAATAACAAAATGCAATCACAGTTCTTATAATGTAGGTGAATTGTAAATGAACAAAAAGCTGTTCCTGTGCTTGCTAATTTAAGTGAAACCCGAGCCACTAAAACCCTAGAAAAATGTCAAGGTCATTGCCAATAGCTTTGATTAGCAATAAAAAAATCAATAAGAACAGGCTAATTGTATGAGGACATCAAATATTAAAAAGGAGCTATTGATGTAAATGTGCTACTGCTAAACCAATGTAGCATTAGCTATTGACCAAATGGTAGCCTGTATGTTTCTGGCAATGTAACCACCAAACTATTAGTATTTATCAGATTTTCCCTAGTTGTCTTGTATCTGTTTTGTTTGTTTTTCCTTTTCTTCTAAAATTTTATTTAATCTAGGTTTTGAAAACAGAATAAAATATGAGAGTGAACATACCAATCTGTTCACAAAACATTACACACAGTAATTTGTGTTTCTGTGTTTAGGAATATGTAGAAAAGGGAGAAAATACTATACATTAGTCTAGGGACACCTTTTTTATACTCCAGTTCCCAAGAAGATGCATCAATGCATAAATATATCCTAGGTGCAAGGACATGTATCTGTGAGGTGTGAGCATACATACCTTTGCCAAACATTGGAGATTTCTCCAGGAAGGCAAGCCACAGGAGATGAGAAGTCCTTCCAGGAAGATGAGAGACCCTTTCATCGTTCACAAGGGCTTGGGTTGAAAAAACAGGGAATAAGGAAAGAGAAGAAGCCCCTGAGCTTACCTCTTGACTGGTCTTCCTCTGCTACATTCCAAACTTGGATGTTTTCAACAGAAATGCAAATCTGCAAGACTTTACTGCCAGTTGTACAACAGATGCGCATGCCAGAGAGACTTGTACATCATAAGCAGATGGCATAACATGTTGAAGCACAAGTTTTACTTAGAAAGGAGGTCATTCAAAGGTGCAGCTATTCCCCAGATAAGCATGCTGCATGTTTGTCCTTCGGTCTCATGCTTCTTCTCCAGGTAGTTACAAAACAAATGACGAAGTGAAAGTCACCTTTCTGATAGACTGAACCTCTTGTCCATTACAGAAAGAAATTAATTACTTCAGTGGCTTTTAATTCCTTGCACAGATATGGATGAATTAAGGACAATCTAATTTTATGCTTGAGGAAGCTAAAACACCAGTGGAAATTATAGACAAGCCAAACTCCAGCAAAGTGCCAAGCCTATTTTTAATTGGCTAAATCTGGTGTACTGTACATCAGCTTCAAGTGGCATAATTCTACTAAGTGTTGCAGGAAATCAGCTTAGATGTTCAACTAGTCACTGTGAGGTTATGAACCTGATATTTTTAGTCAAAAAATACAGAGATTTAATGTGAATGGAAATAAAAAATTTAGTTTTTACAAACTACAGTGGTTTCTAATTAGAATAGCACAATGAGTGTATAACACACCTCAGTGAGGGCTGGAAGGTTTCAACAGAAACCTTTAGGATCATTTTAGGAGCCATTCTGCAAAATGCTGTTAAAATTCAAGATGTTCTAAGGGAAAAAATTCGGGTGGACACACATATATTTTCCTATAATAGTTTTCCTCCCTGGAATCTTACTAATGAATTGTGGTTACAAACCAAGTCATCTTTGGGGCCTAACATTTAAGTTCATCCTAAGTAATTTGTAAACTGTTTTAGGAATCATCCAATACAAACATTAGAAAAAACACAGAGTGCATATCCTTATTATTCTTCGTAACTAAAGCAGAAATATCATGGAAGAATACTACTAGTAAGAGAAATTCAGTTGGTAGAGTTGGAGCTTTCTAGTAAATTCACGGCAGCAGTTTAATAAGATGAAAATGCAGGTATTTAACAGGAGACTGCAGGTTCTGATTGTCAGAAGGCAACTGTGTGATTTAAGAATCAAAGAAAATAAAGCAGTGATTTAAACATCAACACTTTCTAGAACCAAGGGAGCATTCTCATTATATTCAGAGGGACTACTCACAGACATAAAGGTAGGAGGTGCCTTAATGCATTAATAACTCTATGTGTCTGAGTCTCTCAGATAAGCACCTAGAATTCTGTAAGACATTTTGTGGCTTTACTTTGTAACCTCCAAAATTGGGACAATGAGCATTTTTTGCACGCTTCGTTTATATCCTAATGATGATAGAGGTCTTTGTGGTGTGCTGAAATGCAGAAATCAATATAATGTACTTAAGGAAAATAAGTATAAATAGAAAGTACTGATATAGGAGTGGATTTAGACACTGGAGAAAGTAGTATAAGAAATAATTCCACACTAGCAGTGATGCAGAAGTGATGAGCTATCTTGTAAGTCCATTAACTCTGTGACTGTGAATCTCAGATAAATATCTAGAACTTTACATAACAGTCTGTGGCTTCCTGCTTTCTCCCTGTGGTACCTAAAATAATTATTTTTAACTCCCGCTATTTTTAGCAACCTTTCTGTCCTGGGAGTGATGTGACAGGTATATGATGTAGAAATCACTGAGGAAACAAAATACTTCAGATTCACCTTTGCCATCGGTAGTTGCTTTGCAGTTATGGCACAGAGAATGCTGTGATGAAAGCAGACATGGAGCAATCTCTTTAGGAACCAGATTAGAGATGGTTTAGTGTGGTATATTAAAATGTGTGTGCATATACAGAAGAAAGGTGTTTAAGTTTCATGTAAGTGTCTGAAAACATGTTCCTGCCACTGTACATTTGGCCTTACTTTTAAGTGAGGCCAAGATGAAGTAAATAAGGAGTTAGTTGGGTTTCAGAAGAAATGTTCTGTGGTGTTCATGGTATGGTATAGCAGCATAAAGAGGATACAGGCATCAGTGAATGACAAACGCACCCTGACCAGGAGATGAAGCAAATGTAAGTTTCATCTTTCCCATGAATCACTCCATGAAAAAAACAATGATGAAGATGATTTACTTCTAGATTCACCAAGTGAAAGTGGCCATGGGTCATGAAGTGTCTGGCACTGTGCTCATGTAGCTGAGAGATTACAGAAACACAGAATCGGTTAGGTTAGAAGGAACAAAAATGAGTTAATCAGTCCAACCTCCCTACTCCAGCAAGGCCATCCTGGAGCACAAGGCTCAGGATTGTATCCAGACAGTTTGTGAATAGCTCCAGTGAGGAGAATCCATGACCTCTCTGGGCAGTCTGTTCAGTGCTCAGTGACTCGCACTCTAAAGTTCTTCCTCATATCAGGTGGAACATCCTGTATATCCATTTTTGCTCATTGCCTCTTGCTTTATTGGT
This sequence comes from Acanthisitta chloris, assembly GCF_000695815.1. Lineage (NCBI taxonomy): Eukaryota > Metazoa > Chordata > Aves > Passeriformes > Acanthisittidae > Acanthisitta > Acanthisitta chloris. The sequence goes on along the minus strand of NW_008690653.1, from coordinate 16,896 downwards.
TTGCACAACTGAGAAGAGCCTGGCTCCATCATCTTGGCACCTCCTGGTCATGTATTTAATACATTAACGAATTAATGAATCACAGTAACAACTTTTTGGTGTGCACATCCTTAATGGCAAATGAAGCCCCTAAGAAGATGTGCTCAGGGAAGGATGTGCCAAGCTTCTTGAGAAGCTCTGCAGGGCTGACATTTTTTGTTGAAACTAAATCTGTATATTCAGACACATGGTGTGATTTCTGAGTTTATCCTATGCAGAGCCATGAGTTGGACTTGTTGATCCTTGTAGGTCCCTTCCAACTCAGGATATTCTATTATTCTATTCTATCCCCATCTGGGACAGCAGAGGCCTTTTCCCTGCATCATGATGTGTAGCATATTCAGTTTTTCCACCAAACTGTGGCAGAACGAAACCAGCTGGTGCAGGGGACTAAATCCCAGCTCTGCTCTGTACAACACTGTCAACAGCCTGTGCTGGACTCCCATTTCTCTCCAACTTATTCTAAGACATGTTTCTGTCATTTCCCCTTTGCTCTCACCACCACCATGTGTCCCAGCATGAGGTTTGAGGCAGAACAGTCCTTGCATATGCAAACTCAGTCCAGGTGACCATTGCCTGGAACACAAGAGTGGCTCAAGGTGAGTCATGCTGCAGAGCTACACCTTTTCCTTTATCAGCTGTTTTTATGCTCTAGAGCATGAAATATGAATTAAAACTGTGGTATGATTGTTTGTTTTTCATAGAAAATAATACAGATGAGCTAAGTGTCTTGTGGGAAACATTTGCCATCCTTAACAAAATCAGAAATTTTTCAGGATACTGAGAGTCTAAACAATTAACTGTGTTGACTCAAAATATTTGGGAATTATGAGAAAGTATTTCTACTTTTGAAAACATTTTTGAATGTTTTTTAATGTTCTGACATACGAATTACCCATTTTCTCTCCCAGTATCTACCAAATAGTGTAGAACAGAAAAAAATATGGAAAAACCCTGTATGTTGGACACAGAAAGAATTCACCTAAAAAAGAGGACATAATCTTTCTGCGTGTACCCACCTCTAATAAACATTAGCCTTTTTTGCAGAAATCTCTATGGGATTATCCAGGCATTTTGTTGTAACCTGTGGTTAATCATTGATCATCTTCCTATGTAAAACTGCAAGTTGCATGACTTGGTGAATAGCATATAGGAGAAGAATGTAATAAGTAAATATTTAGCCACTAGCTTATTATTTCCATTTGTATCATGTAGAGCAAACAGTACTGTGTACAAACTGCTACTTCCTTAATAAGAAGAAAAGGTAGCAATGCCAATAAAAGGTGATTTTTATTACAGAATAGTAAAGAGGCTAAATATTTTTCACGCTTATCTTCACTTATTATATGAAGACACTTCTACTAGTACATAGTTTAGGTATTGCCTTTGTTTGCAGTACAAGTTTGCATACTTTCTTTGAAAAGTGTTTGAAAAAATCTGTGAAGAACTTGCCTTAAAAAAGAGGTGAGGAGTTTAAAACTACCTCCAAGTATACCAAACTAAGAGCCTCAGAAATGTTCAGGACACTTTACCTTGGGATATTTCCTGTTAAATGCTATTTCCAGTATACAATCTGTGTGCTTTGAAATGTTACATGCTGTTATTATGAAAACAAAAAGACTTACGATGATCTCATCGCATGATTTATAATTTTAAATGTAACCACAGATGCTTCATTTTCTGAAGATCCTCCTGAGAATCGAAACACCAAGAAGTTGACCTTAGCACCTGCACCCAACCACAGCCTTGGAAATATGTGTCATTATATAATCAACATGAGCAAGCCATTGAGTCGAAATTGGGAACACCCAAGTAGGCAGTGCATGCTCAGATAGAAAGACAAAGAGCATGGGTATTGGTGTTATAAAAACACACACAATCCAATTTGCATATAGAGTAAAATGCTGAAAATATTAAGTTAGTAACTTCAGCTGTAACTGAAAATTGTTTTTACAGGGGAACGTAACTTTATATGTATATTTTGATTCACAGTGTCTTGTTTTCCAGAGTAGCTGTTCAAATGTACTCTCACATACAGCAATGAGAAACTCTTTCAAGAATGTACTTTTCGTTGATTATTCAGTATTTGATAATCATCCTTTCTTCTCCTGTTTCAAAGCTCTTAGGCATCTGGGCAGTCAACTGGAAAATGTTGTTAGACATATGTGACTAATCATTAATCACCATGAATAGTGAAGAGCCAATAGTCAAATGAGATACCCTGGGGGAAAAAAGAGGGACTTGAATGTATTTCCTAAGCTCTTTGGCACAAGCTTAAGGACAGCAAAGTATGTTTACAGTGATCATGGTGAATCAGTGATTAGTTCACAGGTACCTTCCTACCTATGTGAATTATTCACAGATAAGAAGAAGATCCTTTTTGCAAGAAACATGAACTCATAAGTCTTATAAGCACAAGAACCTCCAGGTGGACCTGACAGTAACAGCAGCATCCTGGGTGTTCATCACTTGAATAGCTTAGTGGGTGTGTGAGCCATCCCAGCTGGGGACAGGGCTGCATCTTGATCTGACCAAGTGACCTACTTAAAATCTGCTGGATTGCCCCAGTCCAAGCATCAGCTCAAGTATCAGCTGATGACCACCTACCTTCAGTTTAAGTAGTGCTTAACAAGAGTTAGAGATACTGTCCCATGAATGAGAACTGCTCCAGGGAAACACCTGAGCTATAACTTAAGATAAGAAAGCATGAAAGGTAAGCAAAACTGGCAAAGAAAGACCAGGAAGATATAGGTTAAGGTCATATGATAAGACCAATGATAGCACAAGGCCAGTTACTGGGTGGCCTGCCCAAGGAGAAAAGATTTCCCATCCCCTTTTCAGACAGATTTTGAAAATAAATTGCCAGTCCTAATGAGTACATAAGTTTGAGTAGTGTTTGGGTTCTCTTGGAACCAGACTGGCATTTAATTTCATATATCCCCAACTCCATTACAGTGTGTTAGCTTTCCATTTCCTTGTGTTAGCCTAAAAACACAGAGGTGATTATTTTCTTTCAAATTGTTAGCTTAATGTATGTATTAATGGAATAAAAGTGTTGCAGGCTTGGGGTGTTTTTAGGCTGGAGTATTGCATTTCTTACAATATTTCTTCCTGAACTGTCACATTTATGCATGCTTTTGAAGAAACACTGGAAGAACTTGCTTATCCAATATTTATATGGGCCATTCTGTTTCATTTTTGGCTGACAGGGTAAAGAGAAAATATAAATCTGTAGAAAGGATTGTCCCTCAGCTGCCTTTGCACGCTGTTTACTTTTTAACAGTTTTCTCAACACACAGTTTCTGATCCATAATGCATTTGAAACTTCTTGGACCATGGTGAGTTTGGGCTCTATTGCTGACTTTATTATTAAAAGGGATTTTTTTATTGCAGTAATACATTGTTGCTGTCTAGCTACAGGATACCTCATTGTTTATATGTTTATGCCAAGCTGCTAACAATGCTATGTCATATAACATCTTGGGCAAAACAGTTTAAAAGTTTTGATTGCAAAAAATCTAGACTTTGGATTTCTTTAACCAGACAAATACTGTTGATGTCTTTTACATGCTCATTCCAGTGGACCTTTTTTTTTGCGGTTAATGGACACAAAAGTACACTGAGCTTCATCCCCAAGGCTGTGTGAGGCTAGGAAAGCTCAGATGAGAACCCCCCAGGCTAAGTTTCCCCATTCAGCCAGTCTATCTGTGGCCATGCTGTGGCTGACGGGGACAATTCCTTCCTTGCCCTTTGCCCTGGCTGTGGTTTCCTACCATAGCACTGGTGTTGGCAGTAGTAGTCATATGCAGCACATGGTCAACTGGCTTCAAGCCACTCCTCTGAGTGAGGCTACATAGTTTCTTACAGGCTCCTTTTCAGCTCTGTTCCTGAGCTGCTCCATGTCGCCTTGGGGCTGGACAGTGGCTGGTGCATCTTTGCGAACTGTCCCTGAGCAGAAGCGAAGTGCCGACCCAGAGCTGAGTGCGTGGGACGTTGGCCGTGAGGCCACCAGGGAGGGCTCTGGCTGACGCTAAGTAGGTGTTGAAAAGGCCTCATTTGTTTGGGGGAGCTCATGGGCTGGACAGAGTTTCCAAGGTCTGGAACACCACGCCCTGGGGCTCACTCTCGCGCAGGCAGCAGCTGTGCCGTCCAAGGAAAACGGAATCAGATGCAGCTGCTGGGTCCAGCGGCAAACTCTGCTCTGCCACTCCCTAATGCATCCCAGAGGCTGCCACAGCTCCCGAGGCTTCGGAAAACATGTTCCTAACTCAGATATGATACACTGACTCTGGGCCCTTATCAAATGTTGATTCACTTTGAATCATGGATACATATTGAATAAATTAATTCATTTATTCATTACAAATATATGAAATCACCGCTTATTACAAGAGCAATTTGCTTTGAGTCTTGTCCTTTATCCTTTTTCATTGTCTGTAACTCTAAAATATCTTTGGACATATGCTAGGCCAGAGATCTTTATCACATATTAAAAGCAGGACTCTTTTTAGGGCAATCAGCTTTGGGGGAGATAGAAATCATAGATTTGTTTTACTGTGTCCTGCAACTTAGAACAATCATATTAGTTTTATATTTATTTATTAAAAAAATATTAAAATCTCCCCAGCTCTAAAAGCTTCTCTGCTAAATGTTGCACTATACTGAGAAACACCTCAAAGTAAGGATTTAGAATGGAAAGACTGACACACCAACATTAAAAATGCCAGGGGCTCTGCTCTTATACTACTTTTCTTTCCAAAGGAAATGGACTCGTCAAGATTATTAAAGCTGAACACTGACTATGTATTTAATTTCCAAAGTTCTGGAGTAAAATATCCAGTTTAACTGAGCAGCTGAAATCTTACTCTCCTGAAATCAGTGAAGGGCTGAAGTTTTGCAGCTGTGCTTGTGACGTAGAAATGTTAATAGCTTTAGAGAAACAAGAGCTGAAGTCGACACATCCAAGTTGTAAATACAATTTGATAATTATAGTGTCTGTGATCTCATGTAATAGTTTTTCCTTCATATTGCAACATTTTTGTATCAATCTTTTTATGTTGGCTCACAGCTTTTATTTACATATTCTGATGTAACCAGAAAATACTACAAAGTCTCTGCAAATATTTTCCTTCAGTAATTATGGGATGCTTTCCTTTAACCTAATCAGGTTGCAAACCCAATTTGTTTAGTTTTAGAAAGGGAAAGTTCTTTTTATAAACTTTTTCACGGTACATAATGGATGCTGCTGGTAGCGTGTTAGGAAATAAATAGCATTTTAGCAACTACTATTTTATTTAGTAGAAAGCTGCAGAACTTAGACTTCTGGCATTCTGGTGTGCCGAGCTCTTAAATGACATAGATTTTTGAATTTCCAAATCAGGCAATCACTTTCCCTAG
>NW_008690653.1:0-11435 GCF_000695815.1 Acanthisitta chloris | reverse complement strand
ACTCTTTCTTCTTTAGGTGTTTTTTTTAAGGAACTTTTGCAGGGATCCAGAAGGATGCTGTACATGTAATATTTCTAAAAGGAATTACACATCCTTCTTATTTTACCAAAATGTCATTTATGGAAAATGATGATTATTATCTCTGAATTAGAGAAAGTAAAGATGTTATTTAAAGCTCTGTAAAACCATCCCCTGTTCTGAACCACCCCCATCCTTGGTAGCCCCCTCTGCAGTTGGAACTGCTGGTGGCACTCAGAAGAGAAACTATGACAAATCTTCTATGACATGCTAAGCTGCATTTAGATAAAAACTGAAATACAATTAACATGCCTGAAAAGAATTTTAAACATTGTGATCATTGGATTGGATAATTTTTTGTAATAGCAAACCAAATTAAAGGTAAGATTATAAAAATATTATTTGAATTTTAAGATAACTGTTTATTCAACAATGTGTATGTGTAGTTTAGGTAACAGAAGCAATTATTTCAGAGCACTACATCTTACAGGAACCATAAGTCCAATCTTACTGTCCTTTACTTTTTGTATTGATTAAAGAGAAAAAAAAGAGTTTTTAATTTTTTTCCTAAAGCTTTCTTTACATTTTCCACAGTAAAAAAAGGCTTCCAAAAATATCTAATGGTTTCACCATTGTTTATTGCCAGCTTCAAATAACGACCAGCTAGCTCACACGATTTATCTCCCTTTTATGCATACCTGATGAGATGATGGATCTGAAATGTCCTTTTATGGGCTAGATAGTTTAACTCCTCTCAGTCCTAAAATTTTGAAAATCCTAAAATTAAAACAACGAAACAAAAAAAAAAAGCCTTGAATTTTCAGTCATATTCTTAGGCATTCACATCTGGATATACATGTCTAAGTCAAAAAGCCTCTTTTTTTTTTTTGCCTGGGAGAAGGTCAATGGCAAGAGTGAACATTTGCTGTTTCAAAGATCCACCTTTGTTTAGATGCCTGATGTGAGAGACAGAGCTGAAAAGTCAGACTGGTGTTCAGCAGACTATGTTAGTTTCTCCTGTAAAAATTGCCATAGTGCTTATCTTGCGTGTTTTATTTTAGAAGATAAGAGTGTCTGGTCTACCGGGTGATGATGCCAAAAGAACTCAACTCGTTTACCATTCTTGCAGCTCTTACTCTGAAAACCAATTCTGCTCCATCTTCGGATCAGGTTGATAGTCCTTTTTCTTGACTAACATGCACAAGTGATCATAGAAATCATAAAATCACCCGAGTTGAAGAGACCTCAAAGATCATCGAGTCCAACCCTAAATACCTGAGGATTTATTGTTGCTGGAGACATGAATTCTCCTAAGGGGGCAAGTGGGACTTATCCTCTATGTAACACAATTTCCCAGTCTCCCAGAAGTTCTGTAACTAATTCAAGATGGTGGAGTTTAGTTTTGAATACAACCTCTGAGCAGGCAACATACATTACATCTGCAGTTAGGTCATTATCCTGTCACTTGAAAAATCTTGGGCTATTGTCCAAGAAAAATCAAATGACTTTAGACACTATTGTGAAATCATCCAATTATTCAAAAAATGTTAGCAGTTATCTTGGCACCGTCAGATGTCACTAAGCCAAGAAGATGTCATAATTGCAATACACTGGAAATAAACGAACTTGTATTTTGTGCAGATCCCAGGTGAGTTTCACAATACCTCGTGGAATTGTCATCAGTTATTGAAAAGGAAGCTTGAAAAATTCACTTCTTAAAAACTCTAATTTAGAAGACAAGGAAGTAATCGAAACACAAAGTTCCTGTTATTTCAGAAAAAAACTTGTCCAGTTTATACTGACTGTAGATCTGTGTAGGAATTCTAGGTACTTACACAGCCTTATGCTGAAGTTTGATGTGCATTTTGTGAAACTTTGGCAGCTGTTCTAGTCCCTTGGAAAAGCTTCCCTCACTGGTACTTGTTGGACTACTGTGTTCAGGCCTGCTACCCTAGACCATGGTCTTAAACTTTGTGAGCATGAGTAGGGCCTTGCTGCTTCTGGAATTTGGCATCAATCCATACGCTCCCTCATCTGGGAGGTGCACCTCTTCTGAGAAGGGACTAACTGACTTACCAGTGATGATTTTCTGCTTAAACAACCAATAGATGCCTGTGGAAAAAGTAACAGGTTGCAGGTTCCCTTCACAACCTTCTGGAATTTGTGGACTACGAACATGGGAGTAAAGGGGAAGTTTCTTCCAGAACCTCCTTATCTCGGGTAGCCTCCTTGCCTCTGATTTACCCTAACCTGTTTTTGTTATCCCAGTGGCTCCTTGTCTTTAATCACTTCGATTTCTTGTGTACATACTGCATGGGCAGGGCTGTGCATGAGAAAATACATTACTAATGTTCCTCTTTACCTTCCCAGCAGCAGGTGTTGATTCAGATATATAAAAATAGGCTTTGTGGAAGTTTCCCAACAAATCATGTCTTACTTTAGCAAGAAGCAGATCCACACAGAATTACAATCTACCCAAATACAGTGGGGTAGTGTTCTGTGTCTACAGACCAGAATTACCAGGATTCATCACCACACACAATGAGCTCCTGGAAACAGTTTCTATCTGGTAAAGGATGTGTTGTGATGCTTAAAGAAGATGAGAGAAGCCCCTGACATATACAGTCTACAGACAATGATTTTACTGTGAATTAAGTAAGACATTTTCAGTAACTCCCTAAGAAACCATTGCGTCCCATGAGCATTTTTCTTATGTCTCTGTCCACAAACTGAAACACAGGCTCAGATTATCATTAATCTTCCCATGCTTTTATCACAAATATTTTAATTGAAAGATTTATTTCTTCTACCTTTTAAGCTATCAACATAAGAAACTAAATAAAGCCTGAACATTTTCTCCTTCCACTTTTGTTTTACTTAAGTCAAATGAATGAAAAACCCTCTGAAATTCTACCCTTTCACAGAAGAAAACAAAAGTTAATCATCAAGAGATGTGGTAAAATCTATGATATTGTAATCATTTTTTTTTCTTCCACCTGTGACCTAGACCACAGTGTCTTACAGAAAAGAAATACACTTTTGTTCTGTTTTTTTGGATGTCCAGATATTAGTAAGTTTGTTCTACCCAGGCGTCTGGTCCTGCCTGATTTCTCTCATGCAGATGGCAAAGTTTCTCAGTATTCAGTAGAGTTTTACAGGGGTTGCAACTTAGGCACTGTTTCTTTGGGATGTATATACACAGCATACAGATGAGACTGGAAATTTTGTCATCTTCCAATCACTCATGCATCAAATAACTGAATGAAGGGTTTTATTTCTACATCTTTCATGACAGGATACCTTATGCTTTCTAAACTGAATCGTCATGCAAAAAGGCTGCATTCTAAATATTGGGAAATAAGCACCATGTCCTGAGAAAGATGTAACACAATTTCATCACCAAAAATGGAATGAAAATAAATGCCATTGGCTTGTTAAGAACATGTCTGATTCTGTGACTGAACTCTCAACATAATTTGAATATATAACAGCAAACTTCTAACTGGCTGCACATTTGGTGCTCATTATTTAAAAGGGAGGAATTTGCTAGCAGTTACCACAGAGCCGTATCTGGCATCACCCCTTTTGCTAAATTTAGAACAGGAAATTATTGCATTAACTGACACAGCAGTCCCATGAGTGCTTCAGGCTCAGACTGCCACTGGAAGGAGCGGCCCTGCCTCACCCACATCCCTGCTGCTCCCTGCTCCTGCCCCAGAGCCATCCTCCACTCTTCAGGCAGAAGCATCCTGTGTGGTCCCTCATTCCCTGGGCTGAGGCACAAACCCAGGTGCAATCTACCCTTGCAAGCAGCCCCAGTTCACTGGGTGGGCACAGGAGTAGCTGTGCTGGTACAAAGCAGGACGTGATTTGGAAAGGAGAGAAGGAACCACAGAGATGGGCAACTGGAGAAAAGCAGAGAATGTGGTACATTGGCTCTAGCCTGTGTAAGACCTCACACGAAACTGTAGCTACAAACCTTGAATTCTGTTTCACACATGAGTTGCTTTATATTTGCCTGCTTTATAATAGCCTATTTCTATTTATTGCTGAGGAATCTCAGGTATATTCAGCAATTTCACATTTATTATAGAGCAATAATGTCAGTACAATTCAAAATGCATTTTTGTATCTTCTCTGCTCATAAAATAAACCTAGATGAAAAGCTTAAAGTTTGCTTTAGTGTAAGGATATGTAGCAATATAATCTTTTTTTTTTGGTAATATGATGTAGAGATGTACAACTGCTTGCCCCAAGGAGAACTTTGCTAAGAGTTTAAAGATGCTGTGATAGACAATGAAAACATTCAGGTGTAAAAGGCACAAAAGTAAGGACCTGTATGCTCAGTAAAATACCCATTTGATTTCACTACAATAATTAGCATGTGGATTAAATTCAATGTTAAAGTGAGTTCACTTTATGCAAAGATGGATTTCGCGGAGTACAATCCTGTGGCCAAATCATCGCATTTATCTGAACACCAGTATAGGGTGGGTAGAAAGAGAGAATGTAATGGTGAATTGGAGATATAAAAAGAATTAAAGTTACAATATAGTAAGTAGTGTAATCCAACATCAGGAGTAAGTAAGGCTTCAGGAACAGAAAAACATTTGTAGAAAAGGTACAATGTCTAGAATCAGGCTGACAGACTTCTTCCAAAGGTTTTACTACTTTAAGCTCCACACAGCTTCACTGTGCTTATCCCAATGGAGGCTTTCATCTAGGTAAATACATACAATATCTGGAAAATAGGGAAAATAGCATGGAAGCCTAGAAGAAGAAAAGTCAAGACCAAAAGAAGTTGTTACATGATTCAACACAGAGTAGCTCTACAGCTACAAAAATTATAATTCTTTAAATTAAAACAAGGTTCTGCCACCCAAATGACGCAAAATGTAATAGCTTCTATTATAAAACCAGGTTTTATTGAACTGAGAAATTCCAGTTGGTAAACCTATTTTTTAAAAAATAAAGTCAAGCTTTACAAAAGACCTAGAACTTTTAAAAATACATTCCAAACTATTTGAGGAGACAAGCACATAAGAGTAAAAGAAATATTAATTTCCTGGAACTTGAGGCATTATGTACTTCTTTTTTTATCTCAGTCATCCAATATTATAAGTTGTTTAATATTTAATATTGAAAATTATTTGACCTGGGTAGAAACCAGAAGCGGATTTTCTGCACGAAGCATTCAGAATGTCACTCAAATTACAACTAATGGCAGTGCTGAGGTTTATTAAAACTGCTGTGGTTCACTTAGACAAAGAGCTTTCTGGCACCACCAAGAATGACATATTTGCATCACTGTTAACATTTTAAAAGATTAAATAAAAATATGTTTACTATCAAACCAGAGATGCATACAGAAAAAGGTTAAATATTATCTCTGCTTTGTAGATGAACAACCTAAATGCTGACTACCATTTTATTGCCCTTTTCCATCAGACATACCACTAGTGATTTCGATGCATCCCAGGCAAAGATAACAAGCCATATGTGATGTGACAGCTCTTACCATGTACAGTATCTGCTTCCAACCAGATTGCTGAAACGTAGTCAACCTGTAGTAGCTTGCCTAGCTGCACGTAGCCTGTCCCAGAAGCTGCCACTTGAATAGTACTTGAAATTCCAGCCTTCACCTCTACAATCATAAAATCTATGCACACTGAAGTCTTTGGAAAGCTAGATGTCTCCTTTGTCTTAATCCTCCTACAGAATGCAAGTATTAACAGTCAGGTCTGTGACTTCCATAGGTATATATTCCTGCATCCCAGACAGAGCTATTGAGGAAGGGCTCTTCTGATTATTTTTCAAACTCTGTTTTTCTTCCCAAACAGTCTAGTATGATTAAAAAGAAACTTCGCGAAACAGATTTATGCTGGTGTAAAATCAAAGGCAATATGGATTAGCTGACCTTTAAGGAACTACTTTCAAACTAGGAAACTACTAGGAACTACTTCCAAACTAGGAAAAGACTGAAAAATGGATGAGGTTGAAAAGCAATAAGATCAGTGGCATTAAAATCATAGAAGTTGAAACTTCATCAGAAAGGTCTTCCAGAAGTACTGCAACAGTTTCCAAAGTTCTCCCCGCACTCTCTGATTCAGCCATTTGCTGTAAAGCAGGCAGACATCAACACTGCAGAACAGGGGAATAAATGAGAGATTAAACTGGGGAAGGAAATCTCCGATACATCAAAACCAGGTTGCCTTCCTCAAAACACGATGGCATCTCACATTTTACTCTGCCTGTCACCATCCATCTCTCATTTTGCAACTGTGATGCACATACTTTGTTTAAAAGATACAGCAAAGCCAAGAACAGAGTCAAGACAGGACAACTATGAACACAAGTTTTCCTCTCAGGGAAAGAAGAAAAAAGTATTGTCAGGGGTGAATGGACTTGGCATGAAAGCTAAAATCCTTTCCCTAGTACGTGAAAGATACACATTGCAGACCATACACTGGAAAAGTGTTCCCTGATAAAAAAATGATCCTTCTCTGTTGCTTTACCAGTTACATAGACTTAGGAATCAACAGGCGTATAGTAATCTCCTTGGCTTTATTTTAACAGTTCATGCTATGATCTTAGTCTTACTACACAAGAACATTTTATGTGGAACCACTAGAGTCAGTGTCAACTTTCAGAGGTTAACACAGCTTTTTTGTAAATTAAGTTTTAAAAAAAGAAAAGCAAAAACGTGGCATGTTCCCAGAATGACAATTTGCCCGCCAAGATCCACACAGACTTACTTTTTTTTATGGACAAGTTACAACTCCTTTAAAATGTTTATTTAATGGAAATACAAATGTCAGTACAATTTAAGGAGAGTGAGTGCCACAAATAGGGAATTGAAAGGTTTTATTGTCTTTACCAGGTGTTCTCTTCAGCATTGCTTTCCTTGGCAAGTCTTGTTTGCAGTTTCCCATAATGTTAATTAGCACCTTGGTCTGGGCTTTTGGCTATGAGAGCCTTTCACCACCCTCAAATTTTTACAATTTGAGGATCATTGTCTTTTGCTTGGCCAAAAGTGCATTTTTATTCTAATGGAAAGCACAGTGTTAGCAGCAGTTCTTCTCACAGTGTCAGAGACTGGCTGAAGCTGGAGGTCATCCAGTCCAAACTCCTGCTCAGAGCAGAAGCTGCTGCAGCAGGTTTCCCACAACCACATCCTGATGTCTTCTGGTTATCTCCAAGGGTGGAGACTCCACAAACTCTCTGGGCAACGTGCTCCAGTGTTTGATGACTCTCACCATCCAAAAATCTTTTTCTTGTCTAAATGGAATTTCTTGCATTTCAGTTTGTTCTCCACTCACTTTTAACTCCACTAGGTAATAATGAAGGTTCTCAGTTCCACAGAATGGAGTGTTGCATGAAAACATATGCAGAGGGTGAAGGGCTGACCACCCAACAGAACAGAATGCTCCTCCTGCTGTTACATATAATTATTTGCACTTCATGTAAGGAGCATGAAATTTTGCTAAACAAAACAGTATCAAAGACTTCTCATTTCTTTGGGCCTGGGTACCTAACAAATTGATTTCTGCCTTTATCCCATTTTAGAATGTAAATGCAATAGGGACACTGAGCTGGCATCTCAGAAGACATGGCTGTGTGTTGGCAAGCAGGAGGATCTGCAACATGGAATTCAGTGTGGCCAAATAACACTGTGAACATGAATATCACTCGTCATCACTAATGATTCAGGTAGTGAAATGTGTATTTAATTGGTGAGTTGAGGCTTAGAAGTTAACCACAGAGATATTATTGGGTTTTATTATTACTATTTTAATATCCCTTCTGGACCTTCAGTACAGAAGGTATTATATGGCTCGTTTTTTCTATGAAGAAATCACTACAGTCAAAAGGAAATCTTAGACTGGGTGTTGTACTTAGTATTTGACAACATGTGTAAAATCACAGCTGGATGGACTAAACCTCCTTATTTAATGATTACATATCTAAGAGATTTCTTTTACATATTGGTTCAGTTAACATTCAGCAAACACTGCACTCATGGTACCCATACCTATATGCTACTTTCTGACAAGAAAATATTAATAAGGAGTTATTCTATTAGAATGTTACATAGGTGTATCGACTCCAAGGACTCTTCTGTAAGACACAGATTTATTGGTCAGGCACAAACTTTTGACAGAGGCAGCCTCTGTCAGAAACTAAACCCTCAACTTTGTGCTAAATATATGCAGTTTTAAGATTATACTTTAAATCCTCCTCCCTTGATATGTTTAAATCCTTTCAGCATTACAGCTAGTCTGTATCATATCCTTATCCTAAAATTGCTCACTAGTTGTTTATGTCTTTGAAATGCTGAAAGCAGAAAATAGACTGAAGGACTCATAGATGATTTTATTTGATCTTCAGTGTTATCATCAGTTAAAAAGCACTTGACCTGCTTTTTACCTAATGGCCTGTAATTTACATGACTCATAACTACTAGGACATGCTATTGTAGAATAGAACGTGAGTGATGGGGAGGGGAGAGAGAGATATATTTATATATTAAACAGAGAAGAGCACTCATTTCAACTGCTTTTCATACCTCCAGTCAGTTTCTGGCGTTGACAGAAGCCCATAAAACGGCAAAGAAGAAGACAAAACCCCATAAAATCCAGAGCCATGAAAATTATCAGAAGGTCGTGGTTTGGGTTTTTTTCTTTGTTTTTAGATTGGTTAGATTTGACATTAAAGGTGTTGTGTTAATGTGATTCATTGAAACACTCATTCCCCTAACTTTATGCTTAGTTTTATTTAGAAGAATAATCTACTTAAACTCCCTGGTTTTGACCATAAACACATCATAGGGCAAAGCAACCTCCAATTCTGCACACTAGAAATAGTGAAGGAGTAGGAATAAGCAAGAACAGGAGAAGCCTGTCCTGTCACACACCTCTGTGAAACAGCAACATTGCACCTTCACAGCATAGAGGCAAATAGATCTCATCTCTTCTCCCACCTCCCCTCTCCTCTTTCTCTTGCCAGTTACTTATGTTTTTTCATGCCGAAAAGGGAATTGCATCATTAGAATAAGTTCCATTTGGATACATAAATTATAAACATGAAATGAATACTGCAATATGTCATAGCAATGTCTTATCTCCCTAGGAAACATTTATACACAGATATAAAGAAAGAGAGAAATAGTTTAAAGTAAAAATAATAAAAAATCCCAAACCACTTAGAAAGGATAATATGAAATTCTGGTTAAGGTGAAGTTAATGAGAATTTAGGCACTGACTTTGTTGGAGTCGTTGTTGGGGTTTCTACCTTCAATCTTGTCAAACACAGGTGAAAATAAAATGCTTCAGCTGTCAAACCCTTGAAATCCAGTATTTCTCCACTAGGAGGATGGACAGCCAAACTTGATATCAACATCAGGTTATGGTATCCGTGCTCCCATTTTCAAGTGAGTCACCTTTTGGTCAACAAATTTCTGGAGAGTCTTCCAGTCTCAGAAATTATTAGCTTTTTTTAAAGATGTTTATAATATGATCATTTTGCTTGGGAAGACTCAGTGCCTACTCTCCAAGGGAATATCATTCTCTTAAACCTGCATATATCACCTGATATTCCTACTAAACCAGTGCTCAGTATTGCACAAGCACACAATAAAGGAGGCTTTGAGCAACTGAAGCAACAGAACCACTTTTTCATTTTTTTATTTTTTTTGGCATTTTCTCCAAAACATGACAAAACTAGTGGGATTGAAAAGTTCTTTATTATTGAGTTATCCATGCTTGTTTCTCAGAACTGCTCAAGCCTATGTTTTCTTGGTAACTGCATAGGAGTTTGCCTATAGATTCCATGTGACACTGCCCAGATCTGGTGTAGTCCTAGAGCTGTGTAGCTGCCATACTGATATCTGAGTGACTATACATCGATTTCAGGGACTCTTCCAGCTAAGCACAGCTATACAAATACACTTTGGGAATTAAGTTCTTTACTTAGTCCAGGGTTTTAAGTCATTACAAATGAATTCTGTTCAGTTTCTCTGTATGTTACTGAACACTACCCAGCTGTATGTAATACACAGTTTAAATAAACAATTAGAGATATAAATTGAGTGGAGCGTTTTCCTTTTGTAAATTACGCAATATTTTCTCCAAGTAAATGAACTTGGTTTGAGTGAAAGAGACTAAGTATTTTGAGGCAATTCCCCTGCCTGCAATTACATTTCAGTGCCTGAAAATTCAGCAACTGACTGTTTTTTTTCCAAAAGAATGTGTCATTTGTCAGAGGTGTTGGGTAGACAGAGACAGACTTCCATTTATCTGCACACTGGTAACTATTCACACAACAAGCAACACAGAAAGCTTCCTAACCCTGCACTGCCAACAGGTAAAGTGTCCAGGGGTAAGTTGGGCCTCAGTTTCCAATCTCATTTATCCCTTTAGCCTTTCTGAGGAGACATTGCTAAGCCGTGTTGGTAAAGTTCACTGTTTATGGATGTGTCAAAAGTGCACTGATGTAGAATCACTAGACAAGTCTTTTCATAGACAAAGGATATCCTCACATATCACACCCCTAGCATTAACTTCAGTACAATTTTTCTCTTCTTCATTATTGACCTCAGACACCCAGATCAGAAGTGAAAGAGAAGAAGATAGAATTCTCACAGGTGGTATAAGCTAGGAAGAGAACACTATTTGTGGTCCTTAAACCTTTGAGGAAGTTAAAGACATTCCACTAAGCAATTGCAAAAGCACTGGCCTTGTGTTCCATCAGGTGATAGCTCCAAAGCATCCAAAGACACCACTGACCTAAGCAAAACGAAGTAAGCCCCTTCACCTAACCCCAGCTCTTCTTTGCAAGTATTTCTATATGAAATTATGCTCATCATGTGGACTCTATCACACCCTGCATCCTCAGGAAGACCTGCTGTCTGTAGACTTTGTAGAATTTGTCTTTATCTTTTCAGCAACACTGAGAAGAGTTGCTTCTCAAAGCTCCAGCCTTTCCCTCTGAATGTGTTTTCCCCAGCTATGCCCTGCAGCCAGGCTAGAAAAGTCTAGTGACCAAAGCTCCAGCCTGCACGCAGGGAGCAGTTCCTAAACATTCTGGTATAAAACAAGTCATTGAAAATGTTGCATTTGCAGAATATGCTTCATTCCAAGCAGTTAAAAAGAGGGAGAGCCACAGCTTCAGCTTACTGCTGTCCCGATTGCGAAGTTCATTTACACCACCAATAACCTGAACTGACCGAAGGGATCGATCTCCCTGAAGGGAACGAAGGCTGCTAATTCTGAAAAACTACCTTCCCATCAGGCTTAACGTAGTTATATCTGTTTTAAGGGTGACGTATTTTATACAAGAACAAAAAGGCTGTTTCAACACCGAACACGTTGCCCAAGAAATTCGAAGCGGTTTAATTGGAACGGTAGTCCCTTCCTGCT
>NW_008690652.1:0-1615 GCF_000695815.1 Acanthisitta chloris | reverse complement strand
AGCGCCCCACGCCCTTCAGCCCCGGCATCCTTCCCCACGGCCAGGGGAGCAGCCCCTGCCTCTCCTACTGCTCCGCAGTGCACAGCAGGTCCAGGGAGGATTCACCACGTACCCAGTATGGAATGCCCCATCTCAGCCTCAGCCTTGGGACCCGGCCCAGCCCTGTTGCCTGCCCATTTCTTGCCACGGACTGGGGCTGCAGGCTCAGCAGCCACAGCCCTATAGGCCCCCAGCAGCACTACACAGCAAGATCCAGCACCTCTGTCATTCCCCTTCCCAGCATGGGGGTATCTTCCCCTCCCACTCATGGCCTCCTGGCAGAAACCAACTCTCCTTCAACCTGCCTGTGCCTGTAGTAGTGGGCAGAGATTCCTCTCTGTTTCAGTCTTGCCTGATGGGATTACAGAAATCATTTGAAACAGGGCATGGATTTGGGTCCTGATGGATCTGGTTTCTGCCTCCCTCTGCCATTGCCAGAGTAGCATCGCCTGCGATCCCTACACAGAGCAGCCACTGCTTCCGTTTAAGATGCTTGTGTGGCAGCATGTGAAGGACAGGCACTTATTTCAACTCACCCCCACACCCCTGGCACACGAACGTGCAGTGACAGGGAGAACCTTGCAGCCCAACACAGGGAGGGCTTCAGCTTCCAGCTGCTGCTGCAGAGCAGGTCAGAGCTCTCCTGCCTCTCCCTCCCCCCACTCTCTGAGGGACTGCTCGCTGGTGGTCAGCAGCTCAACTGATTGTGTTGCTGGCCTGTTACACACAGGGTCAGCTGTATGCTGCCACCCGGTACACCCTTGAGCAGACAACGTGGTCCAACATCTTGTGGGATGGATACACAACCCTGCCCTGTGTCCCACCAGGGTCCACTGGCTCCAAGAAGCGTCTTGAAGGGAGCCCTAGACCAGTGTTGTGCTGCCTTGCAGCAGGCAGGGTTCCAGGCATAGCTCCCTGGGTCCTGTCCAACAAAACCAGCCCAGGACGGGGTCATGGTACAAGGCTGCAGTGGTGCCTTGTGGCCCGGTCCCCACCACAGGCACTGAGCTGCTCCACTCCCAGTTCCAGCTGCTTGAGTGAGCAGTGATCGATTTTCTTGCACAACACCAGCTCTGACAGTGCCTGATAAGCCACCTTTGCCCAGGGCACAGTACATGAGGACCCTCTATGCCAGGCCGGTGGGTGGGGTGGGTGCATGGGGCATGACCTGCTCCACCCCACCCAACACCCCATTGTGTCGAGTCTCCCCACATGCTGGGCACACAGTACCTGTGGATCCTGCACAGGTAGCCCCGGGGGCTGCCCGCAGCCTGAGGGAGCTCAGCATCAAACAGACACACACCCCGGACTGGTGGCCACAGCAGGGCAGCTGTGCGCATTACTCAATGGGCAGTGTGCATTAAAATGCCCTCGGTTGCCTCTGGCTCTGGCACAAGCAGCGTTTAGCCGCGACTCGGAGAAGGAGCAGAAGGGCTGGAAGCTGTCAGACCTGCTTAAAGCGGCCGCGGCTCAGTGCTAATGTGCAGCACAGCAGCGGCAGCTGCAAGGCACACAGCCAGGCCAGGCAGAGCACAGCTCCCCAAACACACCCTGTGCCGTGACCAGGTCTTGCCCT